>NC_053492.1:13871491-14137649 GCF_905171775.1 Rana temporaria
CTCTGTCTCTGCTACTGGGAATTGGGGAGTTAGGTGTGCTGGGATCTTGTATTGGGGAGTTAGGTCCCCCCTGTGTCTGGTATTGGGAGGTTAGGTTCCCCAGATATCTAATATTGGGGAGTTAGGTCCCCCCTGTCTGGTATTGGGGGGTTAGGTGCATCTGATATATAATATTGGGGGGTTAGGTTCCCCAGATCCCTCATACCGGGACGTTAGGTTCCCCAGATCCCTCATACCGGGACGTTAGGTTCCCCAGATCCCTAGTACCGGGGCGTTAGGTTCCCCAGATCCCTAGTACCGGGGCATTAGGTTCCCCAGATCCCTAGTACCGGGGCGTTAGGTTCCCCAGATCCCTCGCACCGGGGCGTTAGGTTCCCCAGATCCCTCGTACCGGGGCGTTGGGTTCCCCAGATCCCTAGTACCGGGGCATTAGGTTCCCCAGATCCCTAGTACCGGGACGTTAGGTTCCCCAGATCCCTAGTACCGGGGCGTTAGGTTCCCCAGATCCCTAGTACCGGGGCGTTGGGTTCCCCAGATCCCTAGTACCGGGGCGTTAGGTTCCCCAGATCCCTCGCACCGGGGCGTTAGGTTCCCCAGATCCCTCGTACCGGGGGCGTTAGGTTCCCCAGATCCCTCGTACCGGGGCGTTGGGTTCCCCAGATCCCTAGTACCGGGGCATTAGGTTCCCCAGATCCCTAGTACCGGGACGTTAGGTTCCCCAGATCCCTAGTACCGGGGCGTTAGGTTCCCCAGATCCCTAGTACCGGGGCGTTGGGTTCCCCAGATCCCTAGTACCGGGGCGTTAGGTTCCCCAGATCCCTCGCACCGGGGCGTTAGGTTCCCCAGATCCCTCGTACCGGGGCGTTAGGTTCCCCAGATCCCTCGTACCGGGGCGTTGGGTTCCCCAGATCCCTAGTACCGGGGCATTAGGTTCCCCAGATCCCTAGTACCGGGACGTTAGGTTCCCCAGATCCCTAGTACCGGGGCGTTAGGTTCCCCAGATCCCTAATACTGGGGAGGTAGGGTTCCCCCCAGGGAGTATTAGGGGGTTAGGTGTGTCTGTGTTGCTCTCACCATGCATTTCTCTATTCCTGAGACGGAGACGTGTAACACGGACAACGGTGGACAGTATGTGGTGAGTGTCGCCTGAGGAGGGGATGTGAGAGTTTCCACCATCTGTGTACAGAGGCCAGATCTAACCATGTTGGCTCTCTAGTTGTATGAGAATCATCTTCTCTGTGTGTGAGATGGCCTGCAGCACGCTGTGCGCGGGAGGGCCTGCAGCACGCTGTGCGCGGGAGGGTCTGCAGCACGCTGTGCGCGGGAGGGTCTGCAGCACGCTGTGCGCGGGAGGGTCTGCAGCACGCTGTGCGCGGGAGGGTCTGCAGCACGCTGTGCGCGGGAGGGTCTGCAGCACGCTGTGCGCGGGAGGGCCTGCAGCACGCTGTGCGCGGGAGGGCCTGCAGCACGCTGTGTGTGGGAGGGCCTGCAGCACGCTGTGTGTGGGAGGGCCTGCAGCACGCTGTGTGTGGGAGGGCCTGCAGCACGCTGTGTGTGGGAGGGCCTGCAGAGCCCTGTGTGTGGGAGGGCCTGCAGAGCCCTGTGTGTGGGAGGGCCTGTGCGCGGGAGGGCCTGCAGAGCCCTGTGCGTGAGAGGGCCTGCAGCACGCTGTGTGTGGGAGGGCCTGCAGCACGCTGTGTGTGGGAGGGCCTGCAGCGCCCTGTGTGTGGGAGGGCTTGCAGAGCCCTGTGTGTGGGAGGGCCTGTGCGCGGGAGGGCCTGCAGAGCCCTGTGCGTGAGAGGGCCTGCAGCACGCTGTGTGTGGGAGGGCCTGCAGCGCCCTGTGTGTGGGAGGGCTTGCAGAGCCCTGTGTGTGGGAGGGCTTGCAGAGCCCTGTGTGTGGGAGGGCTTGCAGAGCCCTGTGTGTGGGAGGGCCTGCAGAGTTCTGTGCGCGGGAGGGCCTGCAGAGTTCTGTGCGTGTGGGGGGGGGGGGGCTGCAGAGTACTCCCTAGGGCAGTGATGGCGAACCTTGGCACCCCAGATGTTTTGGAACTACATTTCCCATGATGCTCATGCACTCTTCAGAGTAGCTGAGCATTATGGGAAATGTAGTTCCAAAACATCTGGGGTGCCAAGGTTCGCCATCACTGCCCTAGGGTCTCTACTAAAAAAAATATATATGTTTGGGGGTTCTAAGTAATTTTCTAGCAAAAATTATAATTTAACTTAAAAAAAAAACAACTGTCAGAAAAAGGTTTGGTGTTTAAAGCGGGGGTTCACCCTAAAAAAAATTCTAACATTACATTGAGCCTAGTTGTGAGAATGACATGACCTTTTTTATTTTCTTGCCGTACATACCGTTTTATCTATATTTTCACCGTGGCTTCCGGGTATGTAATCCTGCGGAACTGGGCATTCCTATTCACATGCTAATTGATTGACATGCTTCCCACCGGCGCATACAGCGCGTCACGAGTTGCCGAAAGAAGCCGAACGGCGGTTCGCAGGCGCCGTATAGCGCCGACTCGCCGTTCGGCTTCTTTTCGGCAACTCGTGACGCTCCTTATGCGACGGGGGGAGGTAGTTTTTGTCATCACGTCAATCACCTGCTGGATAGGAACGCCCACTCCCGCGGGATTCACTACCCGGAAGCCAGGGAAGAAAATAGCTGTACGAGGTATGTACAGCAAAAAATAAAAACATACTGTCATTGTCGAGAGTCATGTCAATGTAATGTTAGAAAATGGTTTTTAGGGTGAACCCCCGCTTTAAGTGGTTGACTGTTCCTAAGTTACACACAGAAGTCTATTCCTTTGATGTTAAAGTCACATTGATACAATGCTCAGACTTAACATTCCACCGATAAAGAATGTTCTAAAACTGGGCAGACTTTGACTTTCGAAGGCGGAGAGAAAATTCTCTGCATACCAAAGATCGGGAAACCCTTTGTCAAGATCGTAACGGGGAAAAATATTGCGATACCGATTCTTGACGATTTCATCGTGCAGCTCTACTGTGCGTGGGAGGGCCTTCAGAGCGCTGTGTGTGGGAGGGTCTGCAGCGCGCTGTGCGTGGGAGGGCCTTCAGAGCCCTGTGCGTGAGAGGGCCTGCAGCACGCTGTGTGTGGGAGGGCCTGCAGCACGCTGTGTGTGGGAGGGCCTGCAGCGCCCTGTGTGTGGGAGGGCTTGCAGAGCCCTGTGTGTGGGAGGGCCTGTGCGCGGGAGGGCCTGCAGAGCCCTGTGCGTGAGAGGGCCTGCAGCACGCTGTGTGTGGGAGGGCCTGCAGCGCCCTGTGTGTGGGAGGGCTTGCAGAGCCCTGTGTGTGGGAGGGCTTGCAGAGCCCTGTGTGTGGGAGGGCTTGCAGAGCCCTGTGTGTGGGAGGGCCTGCAGAGTTCTGTGCGCGGGAGGGCCTGCAGAGTTCTGTGCGTGTGGGGGGGGGGGGGGCTGCAGAGTACTCCCTAGGGCAGTGATGGCGAACCTTGGCACCCCAGATGTTTTGGAACTACATTTCCCATGATGCTCATGCACTCTTCAGAGTAGCTGAGCATTATGGGAAATGTAGTTCCAAAACATCTGGGGTGCCAAGGTTCGCCATCACTGCCCTAGGGTCTCTACTAAAAAAAATATATATGTTTGGGGGTTCTAAGTAATTTTCTAGCAAAAATTATAATTTAACTTAAAAAAAAAACAACTGTCAGAAAAAGGTTTGGTGTTTAAAGCGGGGGTTCACCCTAAAAAAAATTCTAACATTACATTGAGCCTAGTTGTGAGAATGACATGACCTTTTTTATTTTCTTGCCGTACATACCGTTTTATCTATATTTTCACCGTGGCTTCCGGGTATGTAATCCTGCGGAACTGGGCATTCCTATTCACATGCTAATTGATTGACATGCTTCCCACCGGCGCATACAGCGCGTCACGAGTTGCCGAAAGAAGCCGAACGGCGGTTCGCAGGCGCCGTATAGCGCCGACTCGCCGTTCGGCTTCTTTTCGGCAACTCGTGACGCTCCTTATGCGACGGGGGGAGGTAGTTTTTGTCATCACGTCAATCACCTGCTGGATAGGAACGCCCACTCCCGCGGGATTCACTACCCGGAAGCCAGGGAAGAAAATAGCTGTACGAGGTATGTACAGCAAAAAATAAAAACATACTGTCATTGTCGAGAGTCATGTCAATGTAATGTTAGAAAATGGTTTTTAGGGTGAACCCCCGCTTTAAGTGGTTGACTGTTCCTAAGTTACACACAGAAGTCTATTCCTTTGATGTTAAAGTCACATTGATACAATGCTCAGACTTAACATTCCACCGATAAAGAATGTTCTAAAACTGGGCAGACTTTGACTTTCGAAGGCGGAGAGAAAATTCTCTGCATACCAAAGATCGGGAAACCCTTTGTCAAGATCGTAACGGGGAAAAATATTGCGATACCGATTCTTGACGATTTCATCGTGCAGCTCTACTGTGCGTGGGAGGGCCTTCAGAGCGCTGTGTGTGGGAGGGTCTGCAGCGCGCTGTGCGTGGGAGGGCCTTCAGAGCGCTGTGCGTGGGAGGGCCTTCAGAGCGCTGTGCGTGGGAGGGTCTGCAGCGCCCTGTGCGTGGGACGGTCTGCAGCGCCCTGTGCATGGAATGGCCGGCAGAGCATGATACGTGAAGGGTCTATAATTTTTTATCATAGGTGTATATTAAATGATAGAGAGTGAGACAGAAAATCAACCCAAAATCCAGAGAAAACATGATACAAATATTATAAATTGAGTTGCAGTTCAGTGAGTAAAATTAAGTACCGTATTTATCGCGGTATAACGCGCTCCCGCGTATACCGCGCACCCCCAAAGTGGCCCGAATTCCTGTGGAAAAAAAGTTTTTTAGTTTTTTTGTACTTACAGTTTTGGTGTCTTGCGCGGCGTTCATCGGCGGCCTCGTCGGGTCCGGCGTTCGTCTGCGGCTTCGGGCGTCCGTCTTCGGCGGGTCCGGCGTCCTCTTCGGCGAGTCCGGCGTCCTCCCCGCTCGTTTCCCGTCACAAGTTTTGTATACTGCGCCGGCATATACCGAGCGCAGTACACTCGTGAATCTTCGGGCAGGCTCGGCAACTGTCACGCTGACGTCCTGTACGTACAGGACGTCGGTGCGAGAGGCGCCGAGACTGCCCGAAGATTCACGAGCGTACTGCGCTCGGTATATGCTGGCGCAGTATTCAAAACTCGTGGCGGGAAAGCGGGTATCGGCGTATATCGCGCACCCACGATTTTGCCCTGATTTTCAGGGCAAAATAGTGCGCGGTATACGCCGATAAATACGGTATTTGATCCCCACCAACCAACAATAATTGTGTCCCCCACAGACTGGCTACAGTAGGGTCTCATGTGGTACACAGATTAGTCCTGTCAATGTAAGAAGGGGCTCCTAATGACGACTCGTAATGTGTATAAAAGACTCCTGTCCACAGAATCTTTCTTCCATTCAATCCTCACCATCATGGGGAAGACCAAAGAGCTGTCATAGGACGTCAGGGAGAAGATTGTAGACCTGCACAAGGCTGGAATGGGCTACAAGACCATCAGCAAGAAGATTGGTGAGAAGGAAATAACTGTTGGAGAGATTATTTGCAAATGGAAAATAATACAAACTAACCATCAATCACCTTACTTCTGGAGCTCCATGCAGGATTTCCCCTCATGGGGTGAGGATGGTCATGAGAAAAGTGAGGGATCGGCCCAGAACTTCACGGGAGGAACTTGTGAAGGATCTCAAGGCAGTTGGGACCAAAGTCACCGAACAAACCATTGGTAACACAATACACCCCGTGGATTGAAATCCTGCAGAGCCCAGAAGGTCCCCCTCACATGTACAGGACCGTCTGAAGTTTGCCAATCAACATCTAAATGATTCAGAGAAGTATTGGGAGAAAGTTCTGTGTTCAGATGAGACCATAATGTAGCTCTTTGGCATTGACTTGCCGTGTTTAGAGGAAGAAAAATGCTGACTATGACCCTCAGAACACCATCCCTACAGTCACACATGGAGGTGGAAACATGATGCTTTGGGGCTGTTTCTCTTCTAAAGGGTACAGGTCCACTTTGCCGCATTGAGGGGCCAATAGACGAGGCCATGTATTGAAAGAAGAGAATCTTCTATGATAAGAACCTTCTTCACTCAACCAGAACACTGAAGATGGGTCATGGATGGGTCTTCCTGTATGACAATGACCCAAAACATTCCGCCAAGGCAACAAAGGAGTGGCCCAAGAAGAAGCACATTAGGGTCATGGAGTGGCCTAGCCGGTCTCCAGATCTTAATCCTATAGAACATTTATGGAGGGAGCTGAAACTTTTTGAGTTGCCAAGCGACAGCCAAGAAACCTTAAAGCGGAGTTCCGGCCACAATTTCACTTTTTAAATATAAATACCCCTGTAATACACAAGCTTAATGTATTCTAGTAAAGTTAGTCTGTAAACTAAGGTCCGTTTTGTTAGGTTGTTACAGCATTTAGACACTTTATAAAATAGAAATTGACTGGGGCCATCTTAAGTGTGGGCATCATGAAGCCAGACTGTATGACTTCCTGGATTTCAGCCTTGCAGATCTCGCACATGCTCAGTGCTGCACAAGCTGTCAGATCAGGTTTCAGCACCTGTGCTGTCCAAGTCACATGATTCTTTGAGACTGGGGAGTGCACAGACTCCTGGAAAGTTACACCCACTACATTCCCAGGAGTCTGTGCGGTGTAGGTTGGGAAGCATTAAGCACCTAGGTGCAGGAAGTGGGAAGATTAACTATTCTGCCTAGCAACAACACTTTGAAGGCATTTAAAAAAAAAAAAAAATTCGTAAAGGACTAATGACATTTTTTTAAAACTACTGATGTAATGTTATATTTATGGGTGGAACCCCACTTTAAGGATTTAGAGAAGATCTGTAAGAGCGGACCAAAGATGTGTGCAAACCTGGTAACCAACTACAAGAAATGTCTGACCTCTGTGATTGCCAAGAAGGGTTTCTCCTCCAAGTACCGTCATGTTTTGCAAAAGGGGATCAAATACTTATTTTACTCGCTGAACTGCAACTCAATTTATAACATTTGTATCGTGTTTTTTTTTGGTTGATATTCTGTCTCTATCATTTAAAATATATGGCCCAGATTCTTAAAGGACTTACGACGGCGCAGCGCCATGTGCGCCGTCGTAAGTCCTAATCTGACCCGTCGTATCTATGCGTCTGATTCTTAGAATCAGTTACGCATAGATATCCATTAGATCCGACAGGCGTAAGTCTCTTACACCGTCGGATCTAAACTGCATTTTTTTTTTTGACCGCTAGGTGGCGCTTCTGTCGAATTCCGCGTCGAGTATGCAAATTGGCTAGATACGCGAATTCCCGAACGTACGCGCGGCCGACGCAGTAAAGTTACGACGTTTACGTTAGGCTTTTCCCGGCGTAAAGTTGCCCCTGCTATATGAGGCTCAGCCAATGTTAAGTATGGCCGTCGTTCCCGCGTCAAAATTTGAAAAAGTTACGTTGTTTGCGTAAGTCGTCTGTGAATGGGGCTGGACGTAATTTACGTTCACGTCGAAACCAATGACGTCCTTGCGGCGTAGTGTGGAGCAATGCACACTGGGAAATTCCACGGACGGCGCATGCGCCATTCCGCAAAAACGTCAATCACGTCGGGTCACAGTAGTTTAACATAAAACACGCCCCCCTGATCCAAATTAGAATTAGGCGGGCTTACGCCGGCCGATTTACGCTACGCCGCCGCAACTTACGGAGCAAGTGCTTTGAGAATACACCACTTGCCCGTGTAAGTTGTGGCGGCGTAACGTAAATCGGATACGTTACGCCGCCGCAGAGATATGCCCATTGTACAAGAATCTGGGCCTATATATATGATAAAACTATAGACCCTTTGTTTCTTTGTAAGTGGCAAACTTTCAAAATCTGCAGGGGATCAAATAATTATTTTTCCCCTCACTGCACAGATTGTGTAAGACGGTCTGCAGATCGCCGAGCGATGTGTACAGAGTGTGTGAGACGGTCTGCAGATCGCCGAGCGATGTGTACAGAGCGTGCGAGACGGTCTGCAGGTCGCCGAACGATGTGTACAGAGCGTGCGAGACGGTCTGCAGATCGCCGAGTGATGTGTACAGAGCGTGCGAGACGGTCTGCAGGTCGCCGAGTGATGTGTACAGAGCGTGCGAGACGGTCTGCAGGTCGCCGAGTGATGTGTACAGAGCGTGCGAGACGGTCTGCAGATCGCCGAGTGATGTGTACAGAGCGTGCGAGACGGTCTGCAGATCGCCGAGTGATGTGTACAGAGCGTGCGAGACGGTCTGCAGGTCGCCGAGTGATGTGTACAGAGCGTGCGAGACGGTCTGCAGATCGCCGAGCGATGTGTACAGAGCGTGCGAGACGGTCTGCAGATCGCCGAGTGATGTGTACAGAGCGTGCGAGACGGTCTGCAGATCGCCGAGCGATGTGTACAGAGCGTGCGAGACGGTCTGCAGATCGCCGAGCGATGTGTACAGAGCGTGCGAGACGGTCTGCAGATCGCCGAGCGATGTGTACAGAGCGCGTGAGACGGTCTGCAGATCGCCGAGCGATGTGTACAGAGCGCGTGAGACGGTCTGCAGATCGCCGAGCGATGTGTACAGAGTGTGTGAGACGGTCTGCAGGTCGCCGAGCGATGTGTACAGAGCGCGTGAGACGGTCTGCAGATCGCCGAGCGATGTGTACAGAGTGTGTGAGACGGTCTGCAGGTCGCCGAGCGATGTGTACAGAGCGCGTGAGACGGTCTGCAGATCGCCGAGCGATGTGTACAGAGTGTGTGAGACAGTCTGCAGAGGTATAGAGAGGATCTGACTGCCATAGAAAACCACAGGAAGTTGGCAGGAAGTGCATCGTGGTGTGAGCGGGGTCAGCGCTCAGGATTTCCCCTCCTGTACTTTGTATCTTCATCCTGTTTATGTGGGATGTATTAGGGGTGTGGGGTATAATGTCAGAGTGCACACCATGGGGGGAGGTTTACCTAAACTGGTGCACAGTAATCAATCGGCTTCTAACTTCATGTTGTTCAATGAAGCTTTGACAATAAAACCTGGAAGCTGATTGGTTACTGTACAGAGCTGCACCAGATTCTGTGTGCTGCAGTTTTAGTGAATCTTCCCCTATGTGTTAGATGATGACACACTGTATCATAAGGGGGTGCGGGGTATAATGTCAGAGTGAGCGTGATGTATTATATGCAGGATGTATGGGGGAGCGAGGTGTAATGTCAGAGTGAGCATGATGTATTGTATGCAGGATGTATCGGGGTGTAATGTCAGAGTGAACATGATGTATTATATGCAGGATGTATGGGGGAACGGGGTATAATGTCAGAGTGAACATGGTGTATTATATGCAGGATGTATCGGGGTGTAATGTCAGAGTGAACATGATGTATTATATGCAGGATGTATGGGGGAACGGGGTATAATGTCAGAGTGAACATGGTGTATTATATGCAGGATGTATCGGGGTGTAATGTCAGAGTGAACATGATGTATTATATGCAGGGTATATAGGGGGTGTGTGTCTTAGGGGTTGACCGATTTTCCGGGGGGCCGATATTCACATTTTATTTTTCTTTAAGTCACAAACCTACTGATATTGGCCTCCCCCTGCCACAAGGGCCATCTTTTTGGGGCCCACTATGTCATCGGCCCAGGTAGAAGAAGCCAGTCAGCCAGCCGCAGCAGGGTGCGAGCCAGTCAGCCAGCCGCAGCAGGGTGCCAGTCAGCCAGCCGCAGCAGGGTGCCAGTCAGCCAGCCGCAGCAGGGTGCCAGTCAGCCAGCCGCAGCAGGGTGCCAGTCAGCCAGCCGCAGCAGGGTGCCAGTCAGCCAGCCGCATCAGGGTGCGAGCCAGTCAGCCAGCCGCATCAGGGTGCGAGCCAGTCAGCCAGCCAGCCGGGTGCGAGCCAATCAGCCAGCAGGGTGCGAGCCAGCCAGTCAGCCAGCAGGGTGCGAGCCAGCCAGTCAGCCAGCAGGGTGCGAGCCAGTCAGCCAGCCGCATCAGGGTGCGAGCCAGTCAGCCAGCCGCATCAGGGTGCGAGCCAGTCAGCCAGCCGCATCAGGGTGCGAGCCAGTCAGCCAGCCGCAGCAGGGTGCGAGCCAGCCAGCCGAAGCAGGGTGCCAGAAAGCCATCCACAGCAGGGTGCGAGCCTGCCAGCCAGCCGTAGCAGGGTGCGAGCCAGTGAGCCAGCCTTAGCAGGGTGCGAGCCAGTCAGCCAGCCGCAGCAGGGTGCCAGTCAGCCAGCCGCAGCAGGGTGCCAGAAAGCCATCCACAGCAGGGTGCGAGCCACCCACCCATCCACAAAAAACTTTAAATGTATAGAATAACTATACATGTATAGAGGGTATTGGGTATAATGTCAGAGTGCACACGATGTATTTATATAACAGGTCTCCTGTTTCTCTTGCAGGCATATAACATTCATGTGAACGGTGTCCTGCACTGCAGAGTGCGCTATAGCCAGCTGTTCGGCCTCCATGAGCAGGTGAGGTGTGGCCAGGTAACAGCAGACGGTGGGAACTTCTACTGGAGTTCTCTGCCCAATTTGCATACTAGACCCCGTCCCTTCTGACCCTCCCCCATGTCTTCTTGCAGTTGCGGAGGGAGTATGGAAACAATGTGGTGCCCATGTTCCCCCCAAAGAAGCTCTTCACCCTGACGCCGGCCGAGGTGGAGCAGAGACGGGAGCAGCTGGAGAAATACATGCAGGCTGGTGAGTGGAGGAGGGGGCAGATTCCAGAGAACGTCCCATCAGAGAAATGTATGTCTTCCCGCGGGAGGTCCCTAGGTCTGCCTGTCACCCTATACCAGTGATGGTGAACCTTGGCACCCCAGATGTTTTGGAACTACATTTCCCATGATGCTCCACTACACTGCAGTGTATTTGAGCATCATGGGAAATGTAGTTCCAAAACATCTGGGGTGCCAAGGTTCACCATCACTACCCTATACCCACCCCCAGATTTGCCCCTCCCACTGTAGCGAATTCTGGATTCGTGGACACTTCTTGGTGTTGAGAGCTGGGCCTGCATTGCTGGGTGGGGCCTGTTTTGCTCAGGGAGGTCTCTGCAGTAACACTTTTTTCTTGTTCTACAGTGCGGCAGGATCCAGTGTTGGGATCCAGCGAGATATTTAACAGCTTCTTACGGCGCTCCCAACAGGTGGGTGATAGAATTGCAGTCTTCGGGGCATGGAATGGGTCCACTGGTTGTGGGATTGGGGTTGTACTGCCTCAGGTTGGTGTGAGGGGCGGGTTGTAAGGTTCGGAGGAGGAGCCCAGCATCAGGCAGGGGAGGAGCAGATAATGTTTGGTTCAAGTGTGGGGAAGGAGTTTACAGGATCGGGTGGAGGATGAGGATCGGGTAGAGGAGGGGTGGAGGATGAGGATCGAGTAGAGGATGAAGATCAGGTACTGAAGGGGTAGAAGTTGAGGATGGAGTTATACAGGACAGCTGGTTTCAGGTGTGGAGGATGAGGATCGGGGAGGGGGTAGGGTGGTGGTAGAGGATGAGGATCGGGTATAGGAGATCAGGTACTGAAGGGGTAGAAGTTGAAAATGGAATTATACATGACAGCTGGTTTCAGGTGGGGAGGATGAGGGTCGTCTGGTGGAGGATGAGGGTCGTCTGGTGGAGGATGAGGGTCGTCTGGTGGAGGATGAGGGTCGTCTGGTGGAGGATGAGGGTCGTCTGGTGGAGGATGAGGGTCGTCTGGTGGAGGATGAGGGTCTTCTGGTGGAGGATGAGGGTCTATTGGTGGAGGATGAGGGTCTATTGGTGGAGGATGAGGGTCTATTGGTGGAGGATGAGGGTCTATTGGTGGAGGATGAGGGTCTATTGGTGGAGGATGAGGGTCTATTGGTGGAGGATGAGGGTCTATTGGTGGAGGATGAGGGTCTATTGGTGGAGGATGAGGGTCTATTGGTGGAGGATGAGGGTCGTCTGGTGGAGGATGAGGGTCGGGTATAGGAGGGACAGAGCCATGAGGATTAGGTAGAGGAGGTGTAAAGGATGAACATCGGGTACAGGAGGGGTACAAGATGAGGATGGAACTATACAGGACAGCTAGTTTCAGGTGTGGGGGAGGAGGCTGAGGATTAAGTAGATGATGGAATGATACAGGACAGTTGGTCCCTTGTGTGGGGAAGGAGGCTGAGGATTGGGTAGGCATGGTGTAGCGAACGGAGATGGTGTTACACCGGACATTTGGTCTCAGGCATGGGGGAGGTGGCTGAGGATTGGGTAGAGGAAGTGTGGGGATAAAGGATGAGGATCCAGAATGTTGAGAGTCTAGAGCATGGGGATCAGATGGGAGGCTAGAGCATGGGGATCAGATGGGAGGCTAGAGCACGGGGATCAGATGGGAGGCTAGAGCACGAGGATCAGATGGGAGGCTAGAGCACGAGGATCAGATGGGAGGCTAGAGCACGAGGATCAGATGGGAGGCTAGAGCACGAGGATCAGATGGGAGGCTAGAGCACGAGGATCAGATGGGAGGCTAGAGCACGAGGATCAGATGGGAGGCTAGAGCACGAGGATCAGATGGGAGGCTAGAGCACGAGGATCAGATGGGAGGCTAGAGCACGAGGATCAGATGGGAGGCTAGAGCACGAGGATCAGATGGGAGGCTAGAGCACGAGGATCAGATGGGAGGCTAGAGCACGAGGATCAGATGGGAGGCTAGAGCACGAGGATCAGATGGGAGGCTAGAGCACGAGGATCAGATGGGAGGCTAGAGCACGAGGATCAGATGGGAGGCTAGAGCACGAGGATCAGATGAAGATCGGGTCGGGGAGACGTAGAGGGTGAAGGTCGGGTCGGGGAGACGTAGAGGGTGAAGGTCGGGGAGACGTAGAGGGTGAAGGTCGGGTCGGGGAGACGTAGAGGGTGTAGGTCGGGTCGAGGAGACGTAGAGGGTGTAGGTCGGGTCGAGGAGACGTAGAGGGTGTAGGTCGGGTCGAGGAGACGTAGAGGGTGTAGGTCGGGTCGAGGAGACGTAGAGGGTGAAGGTCGGGTTGGGTCGACGTAGAGGGTGAAGGTCGGGTCGACGTAGAGGGTGAAGGTCGGGTCGACGTAGAGGGTGAAGGTCGGGTCGACGTAGAGGGTGAAGGTCGGGTCGACGTAGAGGGTGAAGGTCGGGTCGAGGAGACGTAGAGGGTGAAGGTCGGGTCGAGGAGACGTAGAGGGTGAAGGTCGGGTCGAGGAGACGTAGAGGGTGAAGGTCGGGTCGGGGAGACGTAGAGGGTGAAGGCCGGGTCGGGGAGACGTAGAGGGTGAAGGTCGGGGAGACGTAGAGGGTGAAGGTCGAGGAGACGTAGAGGCTGACGAAGGGATAATACAGGAAAGCTGGTTTCAGGTTTTGCAGAGGAGGCTGAGGATCAGGTAGGTGTGGTGTAGAGAACGGAGATGGTGTTGTAGAGCAGTGTTTCTCAACTCCAGTCCTCAAGGCGCACCAACAGGTCTTGTTTTCAGGCTTTCCATTATTTTGCACAGGTGATTTTATCAGTTTCACTGCCTTAGTAATTACCACAGCAGTTTCATCTGAGGGAAATCCTGAAAACATGACCTGTTGGTGCGCCCTGAGGACTGGAGTTGAGAAACACTGTTGTAGAGGATGAGGATTTGTAGAGGACGGCTATTCCCTAGGTAGATAGGTTGGGATATTGGGGAAGAGGGTCCGGGAAAGGTTTAGTAGCTGACTGCAGTCTTGTTTCCCCCACTCAGGAAACTCAGCAGATCCCTACAGAGGAGGTGCAGCTGGAGGTCTTCCTCTCTAACGGGCAGAAGGTGAAAGTGACCATCCTGACCTCCGACCAAACAGAGGATGTGCTGGAGGTGAGGACACAGATAGGGCACTTCATCTGGATAAGGGGGAGGGGGGGTTCTTTCTCGCTCATTAAGAGACACAAGAAGTCATATACTCGTCTTTCATTATGGAGGCCGGAAACCTCCTGACAAGATGCATGGGCCCCCTAAGCACCCAGCAGTCCAGTATTGCTTTGAGGAGAACCTTATTAAAAAGTGATCTGCCCCCCCTCTGTGGATCTGGCTCTGTCCCATCTTAACAAAGTGTCTACCATTCCACTGGAGGATGAACCTGTCTACAAGTATTCCACGCTTAAGCGGCTGGAGGCTCTTTAAAGCCTTGTCTGCTCTGGCAGTTTTTGCTCTACAACCTGTTTCAGCTGTGATCTTCATCAGTCAGACCCGGACCTGATGGCTCTAAGGCATCTGATCACTATAGCAGTTGACCCCGTGGTCATAGAGGCTTTGGGACCTATGTTTCAAAGCCTCCATGGAAATCCTACGACAAAGCTTTTAACAGCACCTGCCGCTTTTGAGAGGCTTTTTTTCCGGCTTTAGGTTCGCTTTGTTTTGGGGGTATTGCAGGTATGAGATATCCCAGGATGCACTGGGAAACCAACAAGCCAAACCCAAAAGACGTCATCGGCGGGCCATTCCGATTCATGTGTATATATTTTGGGAGTGTCTGGTGTGGAGCAGCAGTAAGGTGAGCATGGTCCAGACTGGAGCGGAGCAACAAGCAGACGGCCCACGTGTTGTGCAACATAGTAACTCTAAAGCGGAAGGTGAGCAGTGGTCCCGAGTGAGAGGGACTGAGCAGCAGAGCTGGAGGACTGGCACAGGAGATACTAGCAATGTCACATGAGGTGCGCAGCATAGCGGGAGGTGAGCAGGGACCAGAGGAAGATCCGCAAACCAGACTTACTACTTAGCAGGAGAACAGAAGAGCTGGGGGGTTAATGTTGAATCGGGGATCAGCAGAGCTGGGGGGGTTACTGCTGAGCAGGGGGCTCAGTGGAGCTGGGGGGGTTACTACTGAGCAGGGGGCTCAGCAGAGCTGGGGGGTTACTACTGAGCAGGGGGCTCAGCAGAGCTGGGGGGTTACTACTGAGCAGGGGGCTCAGCAGAGCTGGGGGGTTACTACTAAACAGGGGGCTCAGCAGAACTGGGGGGGTTACTACTGAGTGTGGGCTCAGCAGAGCTGGGGGGGGATACTACTGAGTGTGGGCTCGGCAAAGCTGGGGGGGGGGATACTACTGAGTGTGGGCTCGGCAAAGCTGGGGGGGGGATACTACTGAGTGTGGGCTCAGCAGAGCTGGGGGGGGATACTACTGAGTGTGGGCTCAGCAGAGCTGGGGGGGGATACTACTGAGTGTAGGCTCAGCAGAGCTGGGGGGGGATACTACTGAGTGTGGGCTCAGCAGAGCTGGGGGGGGGGGATACTACTGAGTGTGGGCTCAGCAGAGCTGGGGGGGGGATACTACTGAGTGTGGGCTCAGCAGAGCTGGGGGGGGATACTACTGAGTGTGGGCTCAGCAGAGCTGGGGGGGGGATACTACTGAGTGTGGGCTCAGCAGAGCTGGGGGGGGGGATACTACTGAGTGTGGGCTCAGCAGAGCTGGGGGGGGATACTACTGAGTGTGGGCTCAGCAGAGCTGGGGGGGGATACTACTGAGTGTGGGCTCAGCAGAGCTGGGGGGGGGATACTACTGAGTGTGGGCTCAGCAGAGCTGGGGGGGGGATACTACTGAGTGTGGGCTCAGCAGAGCTGGGGGGGGGATACTACTGAGTGTGGGCTCAGCAGAGCTGGGGGGGGATACTACTGAGGGTGGGCGCAGGAGAGCTGGGGGGGGGATACTACTGAGTGTGGGCTCAGCAGAGCTGGGGGGGGGATACTACTGAGTGTGGGCTCAGCAGAGCTGGGGGGGGGGATACTACTGAGTGTGGGCTCAGCAGAGCTTGGGGGGGTTACTACTGAGTGTGGGCTCAGCAGAGCTGGGGGGGGTTACTACTGAATGGGAATTGGCAGAGCTGGCGGTTACTACTGAGTAGGGGATCAGCAGAGCTGGAGGTTACTGCTGAGTAGGGGATCGGCAGAGCTGGGGGTTAGTACCGAGTGGGAGGATCAGCAGAGCTGGGGATTACTATTGTGTGGGGTTCAAAAAACTGGGATTTATAATTTGAGCGGGGGATTAGAAGAACTGGGGTTTACAACTGGGCGGGGGATCAGCAGAGCTGGGGGCCCGGAGCATTTGATACCAACAAATAACTTTTATTATGATATTAAATATAATTATTATTATTAGAATAAATGTATATAATACTAAATAACATCAGGTGAACAGGCACAGAGAGAGGAGGATTAGCAGAGTTGGGGGTTACTACTGAGCGGTGATCAGAGCAGCTGGAGGTACTAATAAGCATGGGATCTGTTGAACGAGGGTACCAATGACCCAGGGATCTGCTTGGTAAGGGTACTACTGAGCTGGGGTTCTACTGGGCCCCTTTGAAACAAAATAGAAAATTAACACGCACAAAGGGCATTTGCCAAACTTTATTAGAGCTTCAAAAAACAATCACTGAAGCACCAAAAACGCATCAAAAAATCATGTTGAAGCGGTAGACGATTTAATGTCGAAGCGAGTGTAAATAAGCCTTTACTATAGTCTCAGGGCATCCCGATTGTGGAATATCTAGATCAGGGATATGTAATTAGCGGACCTCCAGCTGTTGCAAAACTACAAGTCCCATCATGCCTCTGCCACTGGGTATCATGCATGCAGCTGTCAGAGTCTTGCTATGCCTCATGGGACTTGTAGTTCTGCAACAGCTGGAGGTCCAATAATTGCATATCCCTGATCTAGATGACCTTCTGCTAAAGGAACAGTCGGCACAGGCTTTGGTGGACAATGTAGCCCTGACCACCCAGACCTTGACCAGGTCCTAAACCTTCAGATGTCTGCTCTGGAACTGATTCATCACTTGGAATCCAAGGCGCATCTCAAGACAACATTTTCCTACCCTTCGCCTACATTTTTTATTTTTTTTTGCCAGTGTCCAATTCTTCTGTAGGTGGCAGTATAACCAGACAGTATATGACTTCTCGTGTCCCTCAGTGAACTCCAAAGAAATGGTTTTCATAGAAAGTAGAAAGATCCCATTTTATACTATTTCACCTCCTAATCACAGGCAGTCACCACCAAATTGGATCTTCCGGAGGAGCTGATTGGATACTTCAGCCTGTACCTCATTAAGGATGGAGCAGATGGCTCATTCTCCTGTAAGTCTGTCTATATGTGCATACCGTATGGGAACAATTGTCTGTATCACATGAAAGGGGAGGAGCATGTATTGTGGAGGTCTGTCGGTGGGTGGTTGGGGAGGCCTGCTGGTGGGTGGTTGGAGAGGCCTGCCCCCTGCTGGTAGGTGGTTGAGGAGTCCTGCTGGTGGGTGGTTGGGGAGCCCCCCTCCTTGCTGGTAGGTGGTTGGGGAGCCCCCCTCCTTGCTGGTAGGTGGTTGGGGAGCCCCCCTCCTTGCTGGTAGGTGGTTGGGGAGCCCCCCTCCTTGCTGGTAGGTGGTTGGGGAGCCCCCCTCTGTGCTGGTGGGTGGTTGGGGAGCCCCCCTCTGTGCTGGTGGGTGGTTGGGGAGCCCCCCTCTGTGCTGGTGGGTGGTTGGGGAGCCCCCCCTCTGTGCTGGTGGGTGGTTGGGGAGGCCCGCTCCGTGCTGGTGGGTGGTTGGGGAGGCCCGCTCCGTGCTGGTGGGTGGTTGGGGAGGCCCCGCTCCGTGCTGGTGGGTGGTTTGAGGAGGCCCCCCTCCGTGCTGGTGGGTGGTTTGAGGAGGCCCCCCTCCGTGCTGGTGGGTGGTTCGGGGAGGTCCCCCTCCGTGCTGGTGGGTGGTTCGAGGAGGCCCCCCTCCCTGCTGGTGGGTGGTTCGAGGAGGCCCCCCTCCCTGCTGGTGGGTGGTTCGAGGAGGCCCTCCGTGCCGGTGGGTGGTTCGGGGAGGCCCCCCTCCGTGCCGGTGGGTGGTTCGGGGAGGCCCCCCTCCGTGCCGGTGGGTGGTTCGGGGAGGCCCCCCTCCTTGCTGGTGAGTGGTTCAGGAAAGCCCCCCCCCCCTCCGTGCCCGTGGGTGGTAGGGAAGGCCTGCGCCCTGCCAGTGAAATTCCTGTGTCCTGCTAGTGAGATGTGGGGAAGCCCAAGGTGGGGGAGGCCTTCTCTTTGTCACTCTGATTTTCACAGAATTGTCCTCCCTCTGCAGTTGTCCGGAAGCTTCAGGAGTTTGAACTACCATACGTTTCAGTTACCAGTCTCCACAGCAGAGAATACAAGATTATTCTTCGGAAAAGGTAAATTCCTCTGATCACTTCTTAGAATTCATGTCATCTGCTAACACATAATAACCATAGATGGAAAGATGATCGACCAACCCTCTGCTGTACATCTATAGACTGATCTAAACCTGCCACCACAGGGACAAATGAAATCTGTTTTCCCTGTTCGGTATGTTCGCAGTGACCTCTCAACACAATGTTTTGGATTTGTGTTGGTGTTGAAAAGTTTTCCTGTGTAATGATTGAGATTTATGGTGTCAATGATGTTTATTTCAGTCTCTGAATATTCTGCTCGTGGAGATGTTAGGGCTGGAACTCTGTTCCTTCTTATCAAGTGATACAGCTTTCAGTTTCCTTGTAGTTGATTGTGATGTTAGTATTGGTCTCTGGATCTTCCTGTCTGGTGGTGATGTTGGGGGTGGATCTCCAAACCTCATGAGATGTTAAAGCTGTCAGGTTTCTTGTATTTGAAAGTGATGTAGGTCTCTGGATCTTTTGGTCTGGTGATGTTAGGGGTGGATCTCTAAACCTTCTCCTGAGATGATACAGCTCTCAGGTTTCTTGTAGTTGGTAGTGATGTTAGGGGTGGATCTCTGAACCTTCTCCTGAGATGATACAGCTCTTAGTTTTTTTGTAGTTGGTAGTTATGTAGGTGTTTGGATCTTCTGCTTTGGTGATGTTAGGGATGGATCTCTAAACCTTCTCCTGAGATGATACAGCTCTCAGGTTTCTTGTAGTTGATAGTGATGTAGGTCTCTGGATCTTCCTGTCTGGTGGTGATGTTAGGGATGGATCTCCGAACCTTCTCCTGAGATGATACAGCTTAGTCTCTAATTTCTTGTAGTTGGTAGTGATGTTAGGGGTGGATCTCTGAACCTTCTCCTGAGATGATACAGCTCTTAGGTTTTTTGTAGTTGGTCGTAAATGTAGGTCTTTGGATCTTCTGCTTTGGTGATGTTAGGGATGGATCTCTAAACCTTCTCCTGAGATGATACAGCTTAGTCTCTAATTTCTTGTAGTTGGTACACTACCAACTACAAGATCTAGAGATTTAGAGATGGATCTCCGAACCTTCTCCTGAGATGATACAGCTTAGTCTCTAATTTCTTGTAGTTGGTAGTGATGTTAGGGGTGGATCTCTGGACCTTCTCCTGAGATGATACAGCTCTTAGGTTTTTTGTAGTTGGTCGTAAATGTAGGTCTTTGGCTCTTCTGCTTTGGTGATGTTGGGGATGGATCTCTAAACCTTCTCCTGAGCTGATACAGCTTAGTCTCGGGTTTCTTGTAGTTGATAGTGATGTTAGGGATGGATCTCTAAACCTTCTCCTGAGATGATACAGCTCTCAGGTTTTTTTGTAGTTGATAGTGATGTAGGTCTCTGGATCTTCCTGTCTGGTGGTGATGTTAGGGATGGATCTCCGAACCTTCTCCTCAGATGATACAGCTTAGTCTCGGGTTTCTTGTAGTTGATAGTGATGTTAGGGATGGATCTCTAAGCCTTCTCCTGAGATAATACAGCTCTCAGGTTTCTTGTAGTTGATAGTGATGTAGGTCTCTGGATCTTCCTGTCTGGTGGGGATGTTAGGGATGGATCTCCGAACCTTCTCCTCAGATGATACAGCTTAGTCTCTAATTTCTTGTAGTTGGTAGTGATGTTAGGGGTGGATCTCTGGACCTTCTCCTGAGATGATACAGCTCTTAGGTTTTTTGTAGTTGGTAGTAATGTAGGTCTTTGGCTCTTCTGCTTTGGTGATGTTGGGGATGGATCTCTAAACCTTCTCCTGAGCTGATACAGCTTAGTCTCGGGTTTCTTGTAGTTGATAGTGATGTTAGGGATGGATCTCTAAACCTTCTCCTGAGATGATACAGCTCTCAGGTTTTTTTGTAGTTGATAGTGATGTAGGTCTCTGGATCTTCCTGTCTGGTGGTGATGTTAGGGATGGATCTCCGAACCTTCTCCTCAGATGATACAGCTTAGTCTCGGGTTTCTTGTAGTTGGTAGTGATGTTAGGGATGGATCTCTGAACCTTCTCCTGAGATGATACAGCTCTTAGTTTTTTTTGTAGTTGGTAGTAATGTAGGTCTTTGGATCTTCTGCTTTGGTGATGTTAGGGATGGATCTCTAAACCTTCTCCTGAGATGATACAGCTCTCAGGTTTCTTGTAGTTGATAGTGATGTAGGTCTCTGGATCTTCCTGTCTGGTGGTGATGTTAGGGATGGATCTCCGAACCTTCTCCTCAGATGATACAGCTTAGTCTCTAATTTCTTGTAGTTGGTAGTGATGTTAGGGGTGGATCTCTGGACCTTCTCCTGAGATGATACAGCTCTTAGGTTTTTTGTAGTTGGTAGTAATGTAGGTCTTTGGCTCTTCTGCTTTGGTGATGTTGGGGATGGATCTCTAAACCTTCTCCTCAGATGATACAGCTTAGTCTCGGGTTTCTTGTAGTTGATAGTGATGTTAGGGATGGATCTCTAAACCTTCTCCTGAGATGATACAGCTCTCAGGTTTTTTTGTAGTTGATAGTGATGTAGGTCTCTGGATCTTCCTGTCTGGTGGTGATGTTAGGGATGGATCTCCGAACCTTCTCCTCAGATGATACAGCTTAGTCTCGGGTTTCTTGTAGTTGATAGTGATGTTAGGGATGGATCTCTAAGCCTTCTCCTGAGATAATACAGCTCTCAGGTTTCTTGTAGTTGATAGTGATGTAGGTCTCTGGATCTTCCTGTCTGGTGGTGATGTTAGGGATGGATCTCCGAACCTTCTCCTCAGATGATACAGCTTAGTCTCTAATTTCTTGTAGTTGGTAGTGATGTTAGGGGTGGATCTCTGGACCTTCTCCTGAGATGATACAGCTCTTAGGTTTTTTGTAGTTGGTAGTAATGTAGGTCTTTGGCTCTTCTGCTTTGGTGATGTTGGGGATGGATCTCTAAACCTTCTCCTGAGCTGATACAGCTTAGTCTCGGGTTTCTTGTAGTTGATAGTGATGTTAGGGATGGATCTCTAAACCTTCTCCTGAGATGATACAGCTCTCAGGTTTTTTTGTAGTTGATAGTGATGTAGGTCTCTGGATCTTCCTGTCTGGTGGTGATGTTAGGGATGGATCTCCGAACCTTCTCCTCAGATGATACAGCTTAGTCTCGGGTTTCTTGTAGTTGGTAGTGATGTTAGGGATGGATCTCTGAACCTTCTCCTGAGATGATACAGCTCTTAGTTTTTTTTGTAGTTGGTAGTAATGTAGGTCTTTGGATCTTCTGCTTTGGTGATGTTAGGGATGGATCTCTAAACCTTCTCCTGAGATGATACAGCTCTCAGGTTTCTTGTAGTTGATAGTGATGTAGGTCTCTGGATCTTCCTGTCTGGTGGTGATGTTAGGGATGGATCTCCGAACCTTCTCCTCAGATGATACAGCTCTCAGGTTTTTTTGTAGTTGATAGTGATGTAGGTCTCTGGATCTTCCTGTCTGGTGGTGATGTTAGGGATGGATCTCCGAACCTTCTCCTCAGATGATACAGCTTAGTCTCGGGTTTCTTGTAGTTGGTAGTGATGTTAGGGATGGATCTCTGAACCTTCTCCTGAGATGATACAGCTCTCAGGTTTCTTGTAGTTGATAGTGATGTAGGTCTCTGGATCTTCCTGTCTGGTGGTGATGTTAGGGATGGATCTCCGAACCTTCTCCTCAGATGATACAGCTTAGTCTCTAATTTCTTGTAGTTGGTAGTGATGTTAGGGGTGGATCTCTGGACCTTCTCCTGAGATGATACAGCTCTTAGGTTTTTTGTAGTTGGTAGTAATGTAGGTCTTTGGCTCTTCTGCTTTGGTGATGTTAGGGATGGATCTCTAAACCTTCTCCTGAGATGATACAGCTCTCAGGTTTCTTGTAGTTGATAGTGATGTAGGTCTCTGGATCTTCCTGTCTGGTGGTGATGTTAGGGATGGATCTCCGAACCTTCTCCTCAGATGATACAGCTCTCAGGTTTTTTTGTAGTTGATAGTGATGTAGGTCTCTGGATCTTCCTGTCTGGTGGTGATGTTAGGGATGGATCTCCGAACCTTCTCCTCAGATGATACAGCTTAGTCTCGGGTTTCTTGTAGTTGGTAGTGATGTTAGGGATGGATCTCTGAACCTTCTCCTGAGATGATACAGCTCTCAGGTTTCTTGTAGTTGATAGTGATGTAGGTCTCTGGATCTTCCTGTCTGGTGGTGATGTTAGGGATGGATCTCCGAACCTTCTCCTGAGATGATACAGCTTAGTCTCTAATTTCTTGTAGTTGGTAGTGATGTTAGGGGTGGATCTCTGGACCTTCTCCTGAGATGATACAGCTCTTAGGTTTTTTTGTAGTTGGGAGTAATGTAGGTCTTTGGCTCTTCTGCTTTGGTGATGTTAGGGATGGATCTCTAAACCTTCTCCTGAGCTGATACAGCTTAGTCTCGGGTTTCTTGTAGTTGATGGTGATGTTAGGGATGGATCTCTAAACCTTCTCCTGAGATGATACAGCTCTCAGGTTTCTTGTAGTTGATAGTGATGTAGGTCTCTGGATCTTCCTGTCTGGTGGTGATGTTAGGGATGGATCTCCGAACCTTCTCCTCAGATGATACAGCTTAGTCTCTAATTTCTTGTAGTTGGTAGTGATGTTAGGGGTGGATCTCTGGACCTTCTCCTGAGATGATACAGCTCTTAGGTTTTTTGTAGTTGGTAGTAATGTAGGTCTTTGGCTCTTCTGCTTTGGTGATGTTGGGGATGGATCTCTAAACCTTCTCCTGAGCTGATACAGCTTAGTCTCGGGTTTCTTGTAGTTGATAGTGATGTTAGGGATGGATCTCTAAACCTTCTCCTGAGATGATACAGCTCTCAGGTTTTTTTGTAGTTGATAGTGATGTAGGTCTCTGGATCTTCCTGTCTGGTGGTGATGTTAGGGATGGATCTCCGAACCTTCTCCTCAGATGATACAGCTTAGTCTCGGGTTTCTTGTAGTTGGTAGTGATGTTGGGGATGGATCTCTGAACCTTCTCCTGAGATGATACAGCTCTTAGTTTTTTTGTAGTTGGTAGTAATGTAGGTCTTTGGATCTTCTGCTTTGGTGATGTTAGGGATGGATCTCTAAACCTTCTCCTGAGATGATACAGCTCTCAGGTTTCTTGTAGTTGATAGTGATGTAGGTCTCTGGATCTTCCTGTCTGGTGGTGATGTTAGGGATGGATCTCCGAACCTTCTCCTCAGATGATACAGCTTAGTCTCTAATTTCTTGTAGTTGGTAGTGATGTTAGGGGTGGATCTCTGGACCTTCTCCTGAGATGATACAGCTCTTAGGTTTTTTGTAGTTGGTAGTAATGTAGGTCTTTGGCTCTTCTGCTTTGGTGATGTTGGGGATGGATCTCTAAACCTTCTCCTGAGCTGATACAGCTTAGTCTCGGGTTTCTTGTAGTTGATAGTGATGTTAGGGATGGATCTCTAAACCTTCTCCTGGATGATACAGCTCTCAGGTTTTTTTGTAGTTGATAGTGATGTAGGTCTCTGGATCTTCCTGTCTGGTGGTGATGTTAGGGATGGATCTCCGAACCTTCTCCTCAGATGATACAGCTTAGTCTCGGGTTTCTTGTAGTTGATAGTGATATTAGGGATGAATCTCTAAACCTTCTCCTGAGATGATACAGCTCTCAGGTTTTTTTGTAGTTGATAGTGATGTAGGTCTCTGGATCTTCCTGTCTGGTGGTGATGTTAGGGATGGATCTCCGAACCTTCTCCTCAGTTGATACAGCTTAGTCTCGGGTTTCTTGTAGTTGGTAGTGATGTTAGGGATGGATCTCTGAACCTTCTCCTGAGATGATACAGCTCTTAGTTTTTTTGTAGTTGGTAGTAATGTAGGTCTTTGGATCTTCTGCTTTGGTGATGTTAGGGATGGATCTCTGAACCTTCTCCTGAGATGATACAGCTCTTAGGTTTTTTGTAGTTGGTAGTAATGTAGGTCTTTGGCTCTTCTGCTTTGGTGATGTTGGGGATGGATCTCTAAACCTTCTCCTGAGCTGATACAGCTTAGTCTCGGGTTTCTTGTAGTTGATAGTGATGTTAGGGATGGATCTCTAAACCTTCTCCTGGATGATACAGCTCTCAGGTTTTTTTGTAGTTGATAGTGATGTAGGTCTCTGGATCTTCCTGTCTGGTGGTGATGTTAGGGATGGATCTCCGAACCTTCTCCTCAGATGATACAGCTTAGTCTCGGGTTTCTTGTAGTTGATAGTGATATTAGGGATGGATCTCTAAACCTTCTCCTGAGATGATACAGCTCTCAGGTTTTTTTGTAGTTGATAGTGATGTAGGTCTCTGGATCTTCCTGTCTGGTGGTGATGTTAGGGATAGATCTCCGAACCTTCTCCTCAGATGATACAGCTTAGTCTCGGGTTTCTTGTAGTTGGTAGTCATGTTAGGGATGGATCTCTGAACCTTCTCCTGAGATGATACAGCTCTTAGTTTTCTTGTAGTTGGTAGTAATGTAGGTCTTTGGTGATGTTAGGGATGGATCTCTGAACCTTCTCCTCTCAGGTTTCTTGTAGTTGATAGTGATGTAGGTCTCTGGATTTTCATGTCTGGTGGTGATGTTGGGAATGGGTCTCCAAACCATTTCCTCCTGTAAATACTTAATGTTTGTACAGCCCTAATCCCCCTCATATGATGATTGTCTGAGCTGTTTGGATCCATAGATCTGTCATATACTGGTAATTTCTCATGTTGAGTTTTTCTCCCATAGTTACTGGGATTCCTCATATGATGAGGATGTCATGGAAAGCAGAGTGGGCCTGAATCTCTTGTACGCTCAGGTATGTCGTCTCTGATGATTTCTGGAATAAAACTTGAGTCCTACAGCATATGAAGGACACACATTACCTAGGGCATGGGTGCTCAACCTGTGGCCCTCCAGCTGTTGCGAAACTACAAGTCCCATCATGCCTCTGCCTTTGGAAGTCATGTTTGTAACTGTCAGCCTTGCAATGCCTCATGGGGCCTGTAGTTACACAACAGCTGGAGGGCCAAAGGTTGAGCACCCATGGCCTAGGGAGTTAAGATTAGTGGCCGCACTGGGGTCCACATGTCTACGGAGTTAGGATTAGAGGCAGCTAGGGGTACACCGTGTCTGGGGGATTTGGATTAGTGGCAGCACTGGGGTACACCGTGCCTAGGAAGTTAAGAATTGTAGCAGTACTGGGTAAACATTGACTAGGGAGTTAGGATAAGTGGCAGTACTGGGTACCCCATGTTTAGGGAGTTGGGATTAGAGGCAGTTCTGGGTACTCATTGTCTAAGGAGTTAGGAGATGGCTCTGAATACAGATTGTCTAGGGCAGCGGTCTCCAAACTGCAGCCCTTTGCTTGCCCTTATCTGGCCTTTGGGGCACAATTCTCTCCACCGATGCCAGCAAAAGTGCATAATTCCTGTCACTGATGCCAGCAATGGGGCACGAATCCTTCCACTGACACAAACGACGGAGCACATTTCCTTCTATTGATACCAATGACCCTATTCTTCCCACTGACACTAACAATGTGGCAGAATTCCTTCCATTGACACCAACAATGGGGCACTATTTCTCCAACTGACACCATTGGCAATTGGGCACTATTCCTCCCACTGACACCATCAAATGGACACAAATCCTCCCACTGACACAAACATTGGAGCACGTTTCCTTCCATTGATGCCAACGATGGGCCACTATTCCTCCCACTGACACCAGAGGGGGCACAATTCCTTCCATTGATGCCAATGATTTCTCCAACTGACACCAACAATGGCAGTGGGGCACTATTCCTCCCACTGACACAAACGTTGAAGCAGAATTCCTTCCATTGACTCCAACAAAAGGGCAAAATTCCTCCCGCGGACACCGACATTGGGGCACTATTCCTGCCACTGACCTCAATGATGGTGCACTGGTTTCCCACTGACACCAAAGATAAGGCATTTTTTATTCTCACTGGATGCTAGAACATTTTCTACTCCCACAGGCCCTAGTCCAGCCCTCTCTAAAGTCTGAAGGACAGTAAACTGACCCTTTGTTAGAAAGTTTGGAAACCCCTGGTCAAGGGCAATAAGAATGCTAGCAGTACACACTATTTGTTGAGTTAGGATTGGTGTCATTACTGGGGTATATGTTGTCTAGAGTGTTAGGTGGCAGTGATCAGTTACAGATAAACAGGTGACCGATTGGCCACAGTTGTGTCTCAGGTTTATTTTCACCTACAAATCACGGTATGGGAAACGAGATGACCATGGCAGAGAAGAGATTGGCTGTAGACCGGCAGCACTGCTTAGCCTTGGGGCCAGGTTCTGAGGTGTGGGGTTCTCTGTTTGTTCCAGTTATATTATTGTTGCATTTCTCTGATTTTATCAGACGGTCAGCGATATTGAGCGCGGCTGGATACAGGTGAACAAAGAGCAACATCGACAGCTGAAATCTCTGCAGGAGAAAGTCTCCAAGAAGGAGGTATGTTCCAGAGGGTCATGTTACACCTATAGGGGGGTGTACACTTTTCCACTGTGTGATGGGGCTTTTATGTCCATGAGGGGAGGTGGTGAACTGTTGAAAGTGGCCAGTGGGTCACCGTGTGGCTTCCATCTGCTTCTCCCTCCCGCGGCTTTCAGCTGCTTTTTGAAATCTATACAGGGAGATCGGTGCTTGTAACTCGCCACACCGATCACCCCTGACTGTCCCCCGTGTCCTCCTCCTTTGTGCTACTAAGGTCCCCCTCCATGTCTCCTCCGTGTCCCCCATCGGGGCCGTCCCCCGGTGTCCCCCATCGGGGTCGTCCCTTGGGTCCTCCAGTCCCCCCTGCCCCAGGATGGAGAGCGGAGCAAAGAGCCGGAAAATCTGTCATTTACTGGCTCCTTCCTTTTCTGAATGCACAGTCGGTAATCAAACTGTGTTTACGATGCTTCAGTTTATGAATGGAGAGGAGACGCTATCTCCTCTCCATTCATCTTTAGTGCAGCTGAGGCTGCAGAGACAGCAACTGTGGAATCTGTGTCCTCGGTCATTTTCCCTGTCTCAAAGGGGAGATGTCAGGGGTCTGTTTAGACCCCTAATGTCTCATGTAAGCCCCCCCCAACAGGGTTGATTTAAAACAAAAAAAGGAACAATTTACAGTAAAATTTTAAAAATAACTGAAATAAAAAAAACTGACACTGTCCAGCAACCCTAGGCAAAACCATTCATCATGTTGAGATAGGCCAGTGGGTTATAGTATATTATTATGTGACCTCCAGCTTTATGGTCCAAACCATTCATCATCTTGAGATTGGCCATGACCTCCAGTTGCATGGTCCAAACCATTCAACATACTGCGATTGGCCAGTGGGAGGCCTCCCAGCAGTATGGTCCAAACCTTTCACCACACTGGGATTTCCCAGTGATTTGTGTGTGTGTGTGTGTGTGTTATCTTGCCATTTAATATTTTCTGACCAGGCTGCCCTCTCCCTCCTTCTTGGCACAGTTCATCCAGTTGGCACAGACATTGAAGTACTACGGGTATCTGAAGTTTGAGCCCTGTATCACCGACTTCCCGGAAAAGGGTTGCCACGTGATCGTGAGTGCCGGAAACAATGAACTCAACTTTCAAGTGAAACTCCCCAACGAGCAGATGAAGGAAGGCAGCTTCAAAGTCACCCGCATGCGTTGTTGGCGTGTCACCTCCTCGGTACGTCACTGACCTGCTGTGCCAATCGACTGACCTGCTTCTATTTTGTGTCTACAACCGTGATGGAAGAGGATAAGGTCCTCCACTCACATAGAGGGGTTGCATGACTCTTTTATACTTCCATATAATGTAGGAAATTATTAAACGCAACAGATTAAACAGAAACGCTTAGGGTAATAATGGGACTTCTTGTTCTACAATGACCATATAGGGTAATAACAGGGCTTCCTGTTCTACAACGACCAAGTAGGGTAATAACAGAAGGACTTCCTGTTCTACAACGACCAACTAGGGTAATAATGGGACTTCTGTTCTACGACGACCAAGTAGGGCAATAACGGGATTTCCTGTTCTACGACGACCAAGTAGGGTAATAACGGGACTTCCTGTTCTACGACAACCATGTAGGTTAATAATGTGACTTCTTGTTCTACAATGACCCAGTAGGGTAATAACGGGATTTCCTGTTCTACGACGACCAAGTAGGGTAATAACGGGACTTCCTGTTCTACAATGGCCATATAGGGTAATAGCGGGTCTTCCTGTTCTACGACAGCCATGTAGGGTAATGGGACTTCCTGTTCTATGATGATCAAGCAGGGTAATAACAGGACTTTCTGTTTTTACAACGGCCATGTAGGGTAATAACTGGACTTCATGTTCCACGACGACCAAGTAGGGCAATAACAGGACTTCCTGTTCTACGATGACCAAGTAGGGTAATAGCGGGACTTCCTGTTCTACGATGACCAAGTAGGGTAATAGCGGGACTTCCTGTTGTACGACGACCAAGTAGGGTAATAGCGGGACTTCCTGTTCTACGACGACCAAGTAGGGTAATAGCGGGACTTCCTGTTGTACGACGACCAAGTAGGGCAATAACAGGACTTCCTGTTCTACGACAACCAAGTAGGGTAATAACGGGACTTCATGTTCCACGACGACCAAGTAGGGCAATAACGGGACTTCCTGTTCTATGGCAACCATATGTTTTAAGATGACCATATATGGTAATAACAAGATTTCCTATTCCACGATGAGCATGTCTGGTCATAACTGAACTTCCTTACAATACGGAAATAACAAAAAGCTCAGGGTGTGTGACCTCTTATCGGCCTATAGCAGGAGATAATTTCCAATAATATGATGTTCCATCGGCATCCAGGTCCCCTTCAGCAATGGCACCGGAAGCCCCAACAAGACAGAGGCCCGTCTGGAACTGGCCTTCGAGTACTTGATGAGCAAAGACCGGCTACAGTGGATCACCATCTCCAGTCCGCAGGTGAGATCCCCACCCTGAACTGGGTAAGGGGAAGGAGTGCTATGGGGACAGTGATGGTTCCTATCCAACATAGGGTATGGTGGTGTCCCTCTTATATAGGGGATCCCCTGTATGTGATTGTATAGGGGTCCAGTAAATGAGATCATTTCTTTCCTTCTTAGGCTATAATGATGAGTATCTGCCTACAGTCAATGGTGGATGAGCTGATGGTAAAGAAATCTGGAGGCACCATTAAGAAGGTAAAGTGAGGGAACAAGATTAAGAGGAGGGGGGGGGGGGGTGTACTGTGTTTTGCTTGGATGGAAGGCTATGTACGGGGGGGTGGGGGTATTGGAGTGTTCTCCAATGTACAGTGTATACAGGGTGGAGTATTAATATGTGTACATAGGAGGATGGCTGGGGGTGTACACACTTTACTGTGTATAGGTGTTGATGTGCTCTGCACTGTGTATTATATCGGACTTTGTTCTCACCATTGGTAGATGGCTCGGAAGAGGCAGTCGTGTTTGGTGCGGCGGGTAGACAGTCAGCAGGCAGTGAAGTCTCCCCCTCTCCTGGTAAGTGTGTGTGTGTATATATATATATATATATATATATATATTATATAATCACATCTTTATATCTGTCTTCTGTCATCTCCTCCGTCCCTCTCCTGAACGTCTCTCCTCTTCCCCAGGACTCTCCGGATTCGAGTCGGGAGCCCATTGCCAAGTTATCGGTGAGTTTGTGTTCATTGTTACTAGGAATGCAGGGCAGAGAGGAGTGAACGGTCCTGGCATAATCCCTGGTAATATAGGGCCAGATTCACGAATAATTGCGGCGTTGTAACGTAACCCGTTTACGTTACACCGCCGCAAGTTTTCAGTGTAAGTGCCTGATCCTCAAAGCACTTACCTGGAAGCTTGCGGCGGTGTAGCGTAAAGTCGTCCGGCGCAAGCCCGCCCAATTCAAATGGGGCGGGCACCATTTAAATTAGGCGCGCTCCCGCGCCGGACGTTCTGCGCATGCTCCGTTCGCAATTTTCCTGACGTGCTTTGCGCGAACTTACGGCGGCCCGACGTGTTTGTGAATCGCGACGTGCGTAACGTACTTACGCCGGGGAAAAAAAAATCAAAAGCGACGCGGGAACGACGGCCATACTTTAACATGGTGGAGTAATTTTACACCATGTTAATAGCAAACCTAACTTTGCGACGGGAAAAAAAAGACTTGCGCCGACGTAACGACGGGAAAAACCTTTGTGGATCGCCGTAAATCCTCATTTGCATACCCGATGCTGGAATACGACGCGAACTCCCCCCAGCGGCGGCCGCGGTATTGCATCCTAAGATCCGACGGTGTAAGTCAATTACACCTGTCGGATCTTAGGGCTATCTATGCGGAACTGATTCTATGAATCAGCCGCATAGATGCGACAGGAGATACGACGGTGTATCAGGAGATACGCCGTCGTATCTGTTCTGTGAATCTGGCCCATAGTGCTGGCTCAGGGCACGTAGGCTGGAGGAAGTTGGGTAAGGACATGCGCGGAGAGCAATGGCCTCCACCGCCGGGCACCCAACTCACACATGCAGCCAGCTCCCTCTGCAGCAGGGCTGAGCACTGCTGAAAGAACCGAGCCCGAAGGTATCGGAGCATTTACACGAGTACCGATACTCGTGCAAATGCTTAGTATCGCACCGATGCAACCCTAATCGTTACATATAGTTGAGCCTCCACCTCAGACTCTGATAAAAGAGAGCAATAGGTGGCCCTTTTGCCAACACTATTCTCCATTTCTCTGCTCAGCTCCCCTTCTTCCCATAAAACAACACTCCAGTGTGGCAGTACTCAGTTTGGTAAGCCAGCCAATCAGGTCCTAGTCTGTCTGACTTTCATATCTCTTTGGTGGGCCACTCTGTGGTTCCCTCTGCGCTCCAGGTCTTAAATGGAGAACCCATATATGGACCCTCTGAACTCAAGGACCCCTATGGAAATTCTGTCAGAAGTCCCTTTGAGATTCAGGTTTCTATAGCAGACCCATCTGGAGTCTTGCTGAATTCCAGATCTGTATAGAGGACCTGTTTGGGGTGCCTCTTAACTCTAGGTCTTCATGGAGGACTTATCTGTGGTCCTTCTGAGCTTTAAGTTTCCATGGTGGCCCAGTCTATGGTCTCCCTGAACTCCAGGTTTCCACGGCAGATTCCTCTGTGGTCTCCCTGAACTCTAGGTTTCCACGGCAGATTCCTCTGTGGTCTCCCTGAACTCCAGCTTTCCACGGCAGATTCCTCTGTGGTCTCCCTGAACTCCAGGTTTCCACGGCAGATTCCTCTGTGGTCTCCCTGAACTCCAGCTTTCCACGGCAGATTCCTCTGTGGTCTCCCTGAACTCCAGGTTTCCACGGCAGATTCCTCTGTGGTCTCCCTGAACTCCAGGTTACCCTGGCAGATTCCTCTGTGGTCTCCCTGAACTCCAGGTTTCTACGGCAGATTCCTCTGTGGTCTCCCTGAACTCCAGGTTTCCACGGCAGATTCCTCTGTGGTCTCCCTGAACTCCAGGTTTCCACGGCAGATTCCTCTGTGGTCTCCCTGAACTCCAGGTTTCCACGGCAGATTCCTCTGTGGTCTCCCTGAACTCCAGGTTTCCACGGCAGATTCCTCTCCCTGAACTCCAGGATTCCAGGGCAGATTCCTTTGTTGTCCTACTGAATCCAGATCTGTATAGAGGGCCCATATGAGGTCCTTCTGAACTCAAGATCTTCATGGCGGACTTGCCTGTGGCCCCACCAAGCGTTGGCTGTCAATGGCGAACCCGTCTATGGTTTTGCTATATAGGGTCCCTCTGAACTCCAGGTCTTCATGAAGGACCTATCTATGGTCCTTCTGAGGTTTAGAATTTTATGGTGGATCAGTCTATGGTGTCTCTGCACTCCAGGTTTCTACTGCAAATTCTGCAGTGCTCCAGGTTTTACCAGTGACCCGTCCGTGGTCTCCCTGAGCTTTAGCTTCCATGGGAAATATGTCTTAATGTCCATCTAAGCTGTAATGTTGGCCTTCCTTCCTCAAAATTGCCTCTGCTGTGTCAGTAGAGGTATTACAGGACCATGATGCCTTAAATGGCCACATTACTCTTCAAGGGCCCCACCCCTGCAGATCTTGCTCTTATGTTTGTCTACCCTTCCCAAAATAAGGTCCGTTCTTTCAGTAGAGGTATGACGGGGGCTCTTCACTCTGTTGGCCCCTCCCCTGCAGATCTCTCTTTTATGTTTGTTTTTCCTTCCCAGAATAAGCTCCGTCTTTTCAGTAGAGATATGATAGGGGCTCTTTACTCTGTTAGCCCCTCCCCTGCAGATCTGTCTTTTTATGTTTGCGTTCCCTCCCCAGAATTAGCTGTTTTGTCAGTACTGAGTCTTAGCACCTCCCCTGCAGATCTGTCTGTTATGTTTGTCTTCTCTCACCCAGAATAAGCTGAGTTATGTCAGTAGATGTATGACAGGGGACTGTTCACGCTCCTAGCCCCTCCCCTGCAGATTTGTAATGTGTGTGTTTTCTCTCTGCAGAGTAAGCTCAGCTCGGTCAGCCTCCGAGGAATCAGTAATTCCACCTCTACCAACGACATGAGTGCAGAGGACTTCCATGGGAACTACGCCTTCGAGGGCATCGGAGATGATGACTTGTGAGGTGCCCAGGGGGGCCTCTTGCTGTCTTCCCTCCTGGGATTTGTGTCATCTTCATCCCACTCTCCAGCCAATGCCTTGCTCGGGAGCCACGTAGATGGCATTGTGCTCAGCACCAGCAGAAGGGAAGATGGCTATTCCTGGCTCCCGCCGCCAACACTATTATTCATACAGCGCTCTGCTTGCACTTATAATTCCAAGATTTGCACAGATTGGGGGGCTGCTAGGCATCCTGCCCCCCCCATCCCTCCCCTGAGCATCTGCTGCTCATCAATGATTGGTGGATTGTAATGTTCTGTTTTTGAAGGCTCTCCAAGGGGTTCTCGTGTCCCTTGTCCTCAATCGCTCAGCACTTTCCAGGGCCACCCAAGGACCAAATTAACCCATTCTATGCCCCTCTCCTGGGAAAGGATGATGCTGGTTTCCTCCATCGAGTGTGAGATGTTCCAGAAGGTTCCAGACTACAGCGAAGGCATCAACAGACCCCGTACGATTGGTGGGAAAGGATTGGTCTTAGGACAGATATCTGGACTGTGTAGCAGTGTGAGGCCACTTGTACCGGGTGAAGTAGGGTGGCATGGAGCTCCCGCTGGACTTGCCACGCCCCTTTCCAAAGAACAGGTTCCAATGATTATACACAAGGGGGAGGTACTTAAAGTGAAATTTGCTTTTACATGTCCAATCGTATATCAGAGATGCATCTTGGAACTAAGTTTGATGTTTCAGACAAACTTCCCCACTGCACTCCTAGAGCATGACTCTTGCCAAAACTTTCATTTTGTATGGAGTGGAGGAGGGTTAAAAATGTTCGTGACCTCCTCCCATTATTCTGACACGCCTCACCTGGACAGGAAGTGAGGGGGAATCTCTCTTCATCCTGACAGTAAAACTGATTCTTCCTCCCTCCATTAGAAGGTTAATTGTAGGGCTTCTTGTGGCTCCATTGGGGGATTTCCTTTCAATTTCTGTTGTGATACCTGGACAGGAAGCAGTGGGAATGTGCTCCGTTTCCTTTTATTATATTGTACATGGACAGGAAGGCGTTGGAGTTTACTCATTTACTGTTATGCCTGGACAGGAAGCAGTGGGGTTTTCCTAATTGCCTGTTCTAACACCTGGATAGGAACTTCCTCATATTCTGTCCTGTCTGATACATGGACAGGAAGAGGTTGGGAACTTCCTCATTTCCTGCCCTGTCCGATACATGGACAGGAAGAGGTGGGAACTTCCTCATGGACAGGAAGAGGTGGGAACTTCCTCATGCTGTCTGATACATGGACAGGAAGAGGTGGGAGCTTCCTCATTTCCTGTCCTATACATGGACAGGAAGAGGTTGGAACTTCCTCATTTCCTGCCCTGTCCGATACATGGACAGGAAGAGGTGGGAACTTCCTCATGGACAGGAAGAGGTGGGAACTTCCTCATGCTGTCTGATACATGGACAGGAAGAGGTGGGAGCTTCCTCATTTCCTGTCCTATACATGGACAGGAAGAGGTTGGAACTTCCTCATTTTATGTCCTGTCCGATACATGGACAGGAAGAGGTGGGAACTTCCTCATGCTGTCTGATACATGGACAGGAAGAGGTGGGAGCTTCCTCATTTCCTGTCCTATACATGGACAGGAAGAGGTGGGAACTTCCTCATTTTATGTCCTGTCCGATACATGGACAGGAATAGGTGGGAACTTCCTCATGCTGTCTGATACATGGACAGGAAGAGGTGGGAACTTCCTCATTTTCTGTCCTGTCCGATACATGGACAGGAAAAGGTGGGAACTTCCTCATGCTGTCTGATAGATGGACAGGAAGAGGGGGGGAACTTCCTAATTTCCTGTCCTATACATGGACAGGAAGAGGGGGGGAACTTCCTAATTTCCTGTCCTATACATGGACAGGAAGAGGGGGGGAACTTCCTCATTTCCTGTCCTATACATGGACAGGAAGAGGTGGGAACTTCCTCATTCCCTGTCCTGTCTGATACATGGACAGGAAGAGGTGGGAGCTTCCTCATTTCCTGTCCTATACATGGACAGGAAGAGGTGGGAACTTCCTCATTCCCTGTCCTGTCTGATACATGGACAGGAAGAGGTGGGAGCTTCCGCATTTCCTGTCCTATACATGGACAGGAAGAGGTGGGAACTTCCTCATTTCCTGTCCTGTCTGATACATGGACAGGAAGAGGGGGGGGGACTTCCTCATTTCCTGTCCTATACATGGACAGGAAGAGGGGGGGAACTTCCTCATTTCCTGTCCTATACATGGACAGGAAGAGGTGGGAACTTCCTCATTCCCTGTCCTGTCTGATACATGGACAGGAAGAGGTGGGAGCTTCCTCATTTCCTGTCCTATACATGGACAGGAAGAGGTGGGAACTTCCTCATTTCCTGTCCTGTCTGATACATGGACAGGAAGAGGTGGGAGCTTCCTCATTTCCTGTCCTGTCTGATACATGGACAGGAAGAGGTGGGAGCTTCCTCATTTCCTGTCCTATACATGGACAGGAAGAGGTGGGAACTTCCTCATTTCCTGTCCTGTCTGATACATGGACAGGAAGAGGTGGGAACTTCCTCATTTCCTCTCCTGTCTGATACATGGACAGGAAGAGGTGGGAGCTTCCTCATTTCCTTGTCCGATACATGGACAGGAAGGGGTGGGAATTTACTTTACGATCTTGTTTTTCTCCTGGACAGGAAGTGGTAGGATTTTGGAATTTCCTGGGCTTTACCTCTTGACAGGAAGCAGTGGGATTTTTGTAATTTCCTCTTCTGTCTGATACCTGAAGAGGAAGAGGTGGGAAGTTCCTAATTTCCTGTCCTCCTGACACCTGGACAGGAAGTCGTGGGATTTTCCTAGTTTCTGGTTCTGTCTGACTCTTGGACAGGAAGGAGTGAAATTTTACTTATTTATAACCTTGTTTGACTCCTGGACAGAAAGCTTTGGGATCTTCCTCATTTCCTGTTCTGACACCTGGACGGGAAGTAGGGTTGCCACCTCATCCCTTTAAATCCGAACACATATGAATTACACAGGTTCTGAGGCTGATTTAATGCAGATAATGCACCAAGTGAGTTTGATTACCACCTTAATCAGCCGCAGAACCTGTGTAATTAATATGTGTTCGGGTTTAAAGGGATGAGGTGGCAACCCTAACGGGAAGTGGTGGTATTTCTCTAGTTTCCTGTTCTGTCTGGCACCTAACCAGGAAGCATTGGGATTTTCCCCATTTCCTGTTCTGGCACCATGACAGGAAGGGGTGGGATTTTACTTATTTCCTGTCTTGACTCCTGTATAAGAAGTGGTGGGATTTTCCTTGGCTCCTGCTCTGACTGGGCACCTAAACATGAAAGACTAGCATTTACGTTGTGTTCTGTCTAACACCCATCCAAGAGACAGGAAGTGCAAATTAATGCCTGAAATGGGGACACAGCAATTTAGGTTGGGAGTCTTTAAACCTTTCCCACCCAAAGGATAATTTACCAAAAATAACGCTAGGTCTTATTTTTGGGGTAGGGCTTATTTTCGGGGAAACAGGGTAGGGTGGATTTGGGTCCTGAGTAAGTTGCCTCCATAGACTTCCTGCCTGATACCCATAACCCTCCTCTTCTTACCATACACAGCCTCATACAGATTGTGCAATGTTCCCAGAGGCCATAGACCATAGGTCTTCAAACGACGGCCCTCCAGTTGTTCGGCAACTACAATTCCCATCATGCCTAGTCATGTCTGTGAATGTCAGTGTGTTACAATGGTTAATGGGATGTGTAGCTCCACAACAGCTGGAGGGCCGTAGTTTGAGGATCCCTGCCATAGACGTTCAGATCTTTCACCCAGTCTCTATAGCAGTGATGGTGAACCAAGTTGGCACCCCAGAGATCTTTCAGCATCCTGGTCAGCATTTGAGCAGCCGTCACGTCCAGTGCTAGGAAATGCTTCCTAGGGTGGAGATGGGAAGTACTCCTCTCCCTAACCCCAAAATGTATAAAACTTCAATGAAATGCATCAGTGGCCACCAAAGTCTCTACACCCCCATATAGCAAGCTGGTGTCGCCTGCATTTAAACTGCAACTATTTAACACGGAGCGGGGGAAGGGTTAAACCTTTTTTTTGTCCCAAACTGGGTGAATTCCTCTCACTTCCCGTCCACAACAAACGGGAAGTGAACAAAAAATCTCTTCCAAGAGTTGAGGGTTGCCACCAGGGTAATAGTTCCCAGTGGGAGGTTTCCCCTCACTTTCTGTTCAGGAGACACAACAGGAAGTGAGCAGAACCCCACCACTGACAGTTGTCACTGGTGCAGAAGTTTTGGGAGATTGCTGCCCCCCCCCCCCCCCCCCCCCGACTTCCAGTCCAGATCACAACAGGAAGTGAGCAGAACCCCACCACTGACAGTTGTCACTGGTGCAGAAGTTTTGGGAGATTGCCCCCCCCCCCCCCCCCGACTTCCAGTCCAGATCACAACAGGAAGTGAGCAGAACCCCACCACTGACAGTTGTCACTGGTGCAGAAGTTTTGGGAGATTGCCCCACCCCCCCGACTTCCAGTCCAGATCACAACAGGAAGTAAGAAAATTCTCTCAGTGAGTGGGACCCCCGCCACTGAATGTTGGCAATGGAGCAGAGGTCTTCATTGCAAGATCCTCCCCTCAATTCCTGTCCAGACCCAATAGGAAGTGAGAGAGAGTGCCGTGAGTATGAGGGGGTTGGGCTTTAGAGCCCGTGTCACCTTGACCTGAATGTGCCAATTTCGCCTGCCAATCTGATTGTAATATGTGTGACCAGCAGCTCTGCCCCAACCTCGTCCACTCGCTGCCTTTCAGGAGCTAACACTGTGGAGGTCAACGGAAAGACCCCCCTTCCCCTCGTGTCTCCAGTTATCCCCCCAGATGGAGTACTAACACTGCAGAGGGTCAGAGGACTGGCCCCACACCATGGCCCAGATTCACAAAGCACTTACGCCGACGTAAGTGCAAATGTGCTCCGTCGTATCTGTGCGCCAGACCCACAAACAGATATGCGTCTAAAACCAGACTACACCCCGCCGACGTAGCTTGCTTAACGCCGGCGTAGGGTGGGCGCACATTTAGGCTGGGCGCATGGTGCCGCTCCCATTGATTAGCCATTCAAACATGCAAATGAGGGAAATACGGCGATTCACGAACCTGCGTGCGCCCCGACGCATGCCATGCGCGGTGCGCGTAAGTTGTACGTCTGGCGTAAAGTTATTCCCCCATAAAGGAGGTGCAACCCGGCAGCAGACATGGAAAGGTCTGCACCAGGGAACACAATCCGGCGTATTTTACGTTGGACGTGTGTCTGGCTGGGCGTAGGTTACGTTCACGCCGTAGTTTAGGCATTTGTTCCGACATGGTTGTGAGCATGCGCAGGGGAATGCGTCCACGGCGCATGCGCAGTTCGTGATACCTATTTGCCTGGCGCTTGGACCATCATTTGCATGGGGTCACGCCTCATTTGCATGGGTCACGCCCACTCCCACCTACGCCGGCTTACGCCTTCGAATCCCACGCCAGCGTTAGGAGCACTGGCTTGCAGAATTGATTGCTTGCCTCTCTGCGCTGCGTACATTGTTTACTCTACGGCGGCATAAGGTGCGCCCACTCTCTGTGAATCTGGGCCCAAATGTCTCCAGGTATCTGCCAGACAGGGAATTGACTAACACTGCGGGACTCGGAGGAAAGACCCACCTCCCCCCCCCCCCTCGTGTTTCCAGTTAGTACCCCAACTGGGAGGTAACACTGCTGCGTCAGAGGAGAGACCTACCATCCCTCAAGTCTCTAGTTATTTTCCAGATGGGGAACTAATACTGCTGGGGGTCAGACCCACTTCTCTCATGTCTGTTCAAAGGAGAGACCCACCTCCCCTCATGTCTCCAATCTCTCAGATGGGGAAATAACACTGCAGAGGGTCACTGGACAGACCCACCTCCCCCCTCGTGTTTCCAGTTAGTACCCCAACTGGGAGATAACACTGCAGCGTCAGAGGAGAGACCTACCATCCCTCAAGTCTCTAGTTATTTTCCAGATGGGGAACTAATACTGCTGGGGGTCAGACCCACCTCCCCTCATGTCTCCAATCTCCCAGATGGGGAAAATAACACTGCAGAGGGTCAGTGGACAGACCCACCTCCCCCGATGTCTCCCAAATGGGGAACACTGGGGGGGGGGGGGGGTCAGAGGACCTACCTCCTCCTTGTGTCTCATTGGAAGAAAGACCCGGACCCCACCCAACCATCTCCAATCTCTCAAAATCCCCCAATATTCCCATTTTCCTTCTGATTGCCAAATAAGTATTAGCAAAAGATGTGTATATATATATAAATATATAAGATACTCTAAATGATTTTCTATCAGTAGTCGGAGCGTCCCGCCTGTGCACCGATCTGTCCTACCGTTTCACTCGCTTCTACTTAGAAATTGCTGTTTACAGATTAAGCTGATTGACTCTCTTGCAGTAATATGAAATCTGTTTACATTAAATGGAATCACAGCCGAGTCCTTGTCTCTTTTATTATCGCAATGCTGCATTAAAGTGGACCTGTCACAATAAAAATAAAAACTGTCACTACAGTAATGAATGCATGACATGCCATAATACACAGCAACAGGATGCTTTTTTTTTTAGAGAGAGAGAAACTCCACATTTTATCATTTAAAAAGCCATACTTGAGCTCCAGTCGGTGACTTTGCCTAGGCTGGGATGATGTCATCAGTCTGCTGCAGACAGGAGGAAGCAATTCCGCAGTCTCCTCCCCCAGTAATCAGATTGAAACATTGTAACTTTGTCGCAAGGCGGAGGCTGTAATGCCGCATACAGACGGTCGTTTTTTGTGATGAAAAAAAACGACGTTTTAAATCATGAAATAAAACGACGTTTTTGAAACATCATTTTCAAAAACGATGTTGCCTACACACCATCGTTTTTTCACAATGCTCTAGCAAAGTGAGGTTACGTTTCACCACGTTTTTTCCATTGAAGCTCGCTTCATAACTAGCTTCTGGGCATGCGCGGGTTTAAAAACGTCGTTTTATACGTCGTTTTTTGCTACACACGGTCAATTTCTGTGAAACAAAAACGACGTTTTGAAAAACGACACAAAAAATTCGAGCATGTTCGAATTTTTTTTTGGTCGTTTTTTTGAAGACATAAAACGACGTTTTGCCCCACACACGATCATTTTAAATGACGTTTTTTTCATCACAAAAAACGACCGTCTGTACGCGGCATAAGAGTCGGTTCACACTAGGGCGACACGACTTCCAGCGCGACTTTGAGAGGCGACTCCCGACGCGACTTGAGCATGAACCACAGGGCGATTTACAACACGACTTGAAGTCGTCTCCAGGACAGGAGGCTTTCCAGTGGCCAATCAAACAACAATCAGCTCTGGGGGTGGGAGAGGTTTGCCTGAGAAATGTATGTTATCTTCCTGGAAAGTCGCTTCAGTTAACCACTTCCAGACCGCTGTACGACTATATACGGCCTAACTTTAAAGATACATATCTCGGTAACGGCAGCAGCTGCTGCCACAACCGAGGTATCTATCTTTACTGTCAGCGGTTCTGGTAACGATAACGGCGGTCTCCGCGGCGGATGCGCCGCGAGATCGCCGTTATCGGTGGCGGGAGAGGGGCCCCCCCCTCCCGCCGCTCTCCCGCGCCCTCCGCCGCTTACCGGAGCCGTCGGTAGCGGCGGAGGAGATCGGGACCGTTCGGCAGCTGAGCGGGGACGAGACTGAAGGAAAAATCTCCTTCGCCCGTCCCCATAGCTCGGCTGGGCGGAAGTGACGTCAAAACGTCAGTCCCGCCCAGCCTCTTAAAGAAACATTTTTTTTTTTTGTCATTTGAAAAAATGACATTTTCCAATTTTTTCTCATTTTAGTCTAAATATAAGATCTGAGGTCTTTTTGACCCCAGATCTCATATTTAAGAGGACCTGTCATGCTTTTTTCTATTACAGGGGATGTTTACATTCCTTGTAATAGGAATAAAAGTGATCTTTTTTTTTTTTTTTTTTTTTTCCAGTGTAAAAAATAATAAAATAAATAAAAATAAATAAGAAAAAAAAAATATTTTTTTAAAGCGCCCCGTCCCGACAAGCTCGTGCGCAGAAGCGAACGCATATGAAAACTGTGTTCAAACGACACAAGTGAGGTATCGCCGCGATCGTTAGAGCGAGAGCAATAATTATAGCCCTAGGCCTACTCTGTAACTCAAAAAATGCAACCTATAGAATTTTTTAAACGTCGCCTATCGAGATTTTTAAGGGTAAAAGTTTGACGCCATGCCACGAGCGGGCGCAATTTGTAAGCGTGACATGTTGGGTACCATTTTACTCGGCGTAACATTATCTTTCACAATATATAATAAAATTGGGCCAAATTTATTGCTGTCTTATTTTTTAATTCAAAAAAGTGATTTTTTTCCAAAAGAAGTGCGCTTGTAGGACCGCTGCGCAAATATGGTGTGACAAAAAGTATTGCAATGATCGCCATTTTATTCTCTAGGGTATTAGAAAAAAAAAATATATAATGTTTGTGGGTTTTAAGTAATTTTCTAGCAAAAAAAAATGTTTTAGTCTTGTAAACGCCAAATCTGAAAAACACCCAAAGTAGAGAAGTGGTTAAGACAGTGATCTCTGTTAAAGTGGTTGTAAACCCTTAAAATAAAAAAAAACGCAAGACAAAGGTATATTGAGCTAGTATATGTATTACTTGACTTAGATCGAAGCCCCCACAGCCATCCCCGACCCTAACCCCCACCCCGGACATCTCTTCCGGAGCTTGCTTTCGGGTATCGCAGCTCCAGGACTGTAATTGGCCGGAGCCGCGATAACGTCACCGGTAACGGCATAGCTAACTGAAGCAGCGGCACGACGTGCCATTGCTTCAGTGCCAATCACTTTGGCACATGCAGGCACAGGGGAAGTTTTCCAAAGGGTAGCGGTAAAGGGCTGAAAATGTTCTGCCGTGTGTATTAGGGCTGCAACGGATCACAGGTGATCCGAACAGGTCACCCCCTTCAGATCGGCACACACTGTGATCCGCAGTTTGCTGCGGCTCTGGAGCTAGGCCGAAGCCGCGGCCTTTCCTAACGTTATGGCCGCGGCTTCGGCCTACCTCCGGAGCCGCGGCAATAACATAAGACCCCTTTCACACTGGGGCGTTTTTCGGGCGTTTTTTAGGCGCTTTGGCGTTTAAAAAAAGCCTGTAAAGCGCCTGAAAGAAGCCTCATCTGCAATCCCAATGTGAAAGCCCAAGTGCTTTCAGAGGCCTTTCACACTGCCAGCGCCCGAAAAACGCTGGTAAAGCGCTGCTAAGACCCCTTTCACACTGAGGCGCTTTTCAGGCGCTTTGGCGTTAAAAAAAGCTTCCTCAATGGGAAGGGGGCTTTAGGAGCGGTGTATTAACCGCTCCTAAAGCGCTGCAAAGAAGCTGCATGCAGGACTTTTTTTGACGCCATGCCAGCTCAGCGCCTCAGTGTGAAAGCACTCAGGCTTTCACATTGGGATTGCAGATGCAGCTTCTTTCAGGCGCTTTTTTTTAACGCTAAGACCACTTTCACACTGGGGTGTTTTTCAGGCGCTTTAGTGTGAAAGCACTCAAGCTTTCACATTGGGATTGCAGATGCAGCTTCTTTCAGGCGTTTTACAGGCGCTTTTTTTAACGCTAAAGCGCTTGAAAAATGCCCCAGTGTGAAAGGGCCCTTAGGAAAGGCCGCGGCTTCGGCCTAGCTCCGGAGCCGCGGCAATAACATTAGGAAAGGTCGCGGCTTCGGCCTAGCTCCGGGGCCGTGGTCCTCCTCTGTTTACACCCACAGAGGAGGAGGAGCCCGTACTCGGACACACCGCTGGAAGTGACTCTGTACTACCTGAGGGGGGGGGCTGTCTTACCTGAGGGGGGGCTGTCTTACCTGAGGGGGGGGCTGTCTTACCTGAGGGGGGGGCTGTCTTGCCTAAGGGGGGGCTGTCTTGCCTGAGGGTGGGGGCTGTCTTGCCTGAGGGTATGTGGATATTACAGTGGGGGGATGTGGACATTACAGTGGGGGAGAATTTTTTTTTTTGCCGATCCGAAAAATGATCCGATCCGTGACTCCTGATCCGAGGAACGATCCGAACCGTGAGTTTTTTGATCCGTTGCACCCCTAGTGTGTATTCAGAACAAGTTTACGGCCAACGCCCTTTGGACCAAAATCCACGGAAAAGTCAGATGGAAGTCCGATCGTGTGTATGAGGCGTTAGAGGTAATAAATACCTGGAAGGGTTAGACTGACACATTAATCAGCAAGCCACACTTATCATGAATATATCTGATGACCGGTCCGTTCATCACTGTGGTGATGGGTGGAGGGCTTGTGGGCTCTGACAGTAAATAGAGAACTCAAGGGGTTAGGAGCTCTTTTTAGGAAAGGTCACATACCCAATAACCCATAGCACTGGCATCTTTTATGGGAGCTCAAGTGTGCCTTTAAGTGAACTTGTCCGCAACTCTGTCTCATTTCCAGGAACGCTACTTACGCTCTGCTATGGTGATACGACTGTTTCATTCAGGCCTAAACCTTGCATGCTTTTCAATGGGTACAACAAGAGGGCATCTCTAGCCAAAAAAGGCCTTCCTTACTGGATAGAGGTATGGTAGTGGCCTCGTCCTAGCCTAAATCCTGCCTGTGAGCCCCCCTATCCAATAAGAGGATAAAGAAAGGCCTTCCATACTCGATAGACGTATGGTAGTGGCCTCCAAGCCTAAACCCTGTCTGCGAGCCCCCTATCCAATCAAGAGGGCCTCTCTGCCCAAAAAAGCCTTCCTTACTGGATTGAGGTATGGTAGTGGCCTCGTCCTAGCCTAAATCCAGCCTGTGAGCCCCCCTATCCAATAAGAGGAGAGGGAAAGGCCTTCCATACTCGATAGAGAGAAGGTAGTGGCCTCCAAGCCTAAACCCTGCCTGTGAGCCCTCCTATCCTTTAAGAGGATAAGGAAATGCCTTCTTTACTCGATAGATGTATGCTAGTGGCCTCCAAGCCTAAACCCTGCCTGCGAGCCCCCTATCCAATCAATAGGGCCTCTCCGGCCAAAAAAGCCTTCCTTACTGGATTGAGGTATGGTAGTGAGGCCATACTGTGGTTTCAGTGTTGTACGTCATCAGTGAGAAGAGGAATACTGCCCCATCATTTGTATCAGAGGCATTGGGAAAGCATTGGTGTTCACTGGTCACTTACCTTCGTAAACGTTTCATGTCTTGTGCTACTCCTCAGCTGAGCAGATGATGTCATGGCTATGTGCGCACCATCAAGCAGGCGATGACTCCTCTCAACAAAGGTACAAACTCTGTTTTCTGCTTCCATTTTGCCTGAAGCGATGCAGACAGGTGACATAGGGGGTTACGGGTACATTAGAGGTGGTGCATACACCACATCAGCAGTTTTAGAGGTTCCCTCACAATACTTTGTGCTTGCCTATTCATTTTGCCTGAACAGCCATCTCACGGTGGGTGCCTAAAGGCCAATAAAAGGCCAGATTGGGCTCTAGGGCTAGAGTATAGGCCAGTGATGGTGAACCTTGGCACCCCAGATGTTTTCGAACTACATTTCCCATGATGCTCTTGCACTCTGCAGTGTAGTGGAGCATCATGGGAAATGTAGTTCCAAAACATCTGGGGTGCCAAGGTTCGCCATCATTGGTATAGGCCTTTACACACGATCGGATTATCCAATGGGAATTGTGTGATAACAGGCTGTTGTCGGAAAATTCGACCATTTGTACGCTCCATCGGACAATTGTTGTCGGATTTTCCGCGGACAAATGTGGGATGGCATGCTTTAAAATTGTCCGCCAACAAATGTGTGTGTGTCGGATTATCCAATCGTGTGTACACAAGTCCTTTGGACAAAACTCCAAACATGCATGCTCGGAAACAATGCTCACTATAACACATTAGCAGAAGTTGCCCGAAGGGTGGCGCTAAAGAGCTGAAAAACTGTGTTTGGCTGACAATTCTTTGCCGTTTGTATGCAATACAAGTTCCTGGCCAACGCCCCTCAGACAAAAGTCCTACGCTTTGTCCGATGAAAATCCGATCGTGTGTACCAGGCTTATGAAGAGCATGGCGATATACCAAACAGTATGTTACCAGAAGAAGTGATCGAGGGACAATACTATACCAGCGTCACATTTTATAAGGTTTTATTTACTTCGGCATCTCTTGCCTGACAATGCAGGCGTTGCTTATTTTTAACCACTAATGCTTTCTTCCATTGATGGATTCTCATATATTAACCACTTAAGGACCGCCTCCTGTAAATATACGTCAACCGAATGGCACGGCTGGGCAGATGTACGTACCGGTACGTCCTGTACATCTACCCAGCCGCGGGTCGCGGGCGCGCGCCCGCGACCCGGTCTGAAGCTCCGGGACCGCGGACCCGATCGCCGCTGGGGTCCCCGGAGCTGAAGAACGGGGAGAGCCGTATGTAAACATGGCTTCCCCGTGCTTCACAGTGGCGGCTGCATCAATCGTGTCATCCCTTTTATAGGGGGACACAATCGATGACGTCAGTCCTACAGCCACACCCCCCTACAGTTGTAAACACACACTAGGTGAGGCATAACTCCTTCAGCGCCCCCCTGTGGTTAACTCCCAAACTGCAACTGTCATTTTCACAATAAACAATGCAATTTAAATGCATTTTTTGCTGTAAAAATGACAATGGTTCCAAAAATGTGTAAAAATTGTCCGAAGTGTGCGCCATAATGTCGCAGTCATGAAAAAAAAATCGCTGATCGCCGCCATTAGTAGGAAAAAAAATACTAATTAATAAAAATGCAATAAAACTATCCCCTATTTTGTAAACGCTATAAATTTTGCGCAAACCAACCAATAAACGCTTATTGCGATTTTTTTAACCAAAAATAGGTAGAAGAATACGTATCGGCCTAAACTGAGGAAACATTTTTTTTTTTTATATTTTTTTGGGGGATATTTATTATAGCAAAAAGTAAAAAATATTGTATTTTTTTCAAAATTGTCGCTCTATTTTTGTTTATAGCGCAAAAAAAAAAAAAACGCAGAGGTGATCAAATACCACCAAAAGAAAGCTCTATTTGTGGGAAAAAAAGGACGCCAATTTTGTTTGAGAGCCAAGTCGCACGACCGCACAATTGTCAGTTAAAGCGACGCAGTGCCGAATCGCAAAAAGGGGCCTGGTCCTTTACCTGCATTTTGGTCCGGGGCTTAAGTGGTTAACAGGATGTTTGTAAATGTGAGTCCTGGGTGGCACAAAGGGGTGATTTTACCTCTGACAAGTTATTTGCAGATGGTTCTGCCATTTTTTCTGCTTTTACCTGATTGTTATCATCGCTTAAGGTCTCACTTTGCATGGTTTTCCTCCTCCATGTTTTTACCTTTTAGCAACCTATTTATCAGACCCCACCCCCGAGGTTCCTGATCCAGCTGTTAATTGTGATCTGCGTACCCCATCTAAGCCTCAGGCTTTGTAAGGGGGGGGGGGGGGCAGCGATCAAGTGTTTCCACCTCTAAGGTTAAGCCAGAGTTACCTGTTCAATGGTGGTTATCATACCAACTCCACAGATATTTCATGAACCCCTAAAAATACTTTTATGCAGTTCTTCCCAAATTGAGTGGCTATTGTAGCTCAGACTTATGCCGCGTACTTACGATCGGATTTTCTGTCGGAAGAAGCTTGGATGTTTTTTTTCGACGGAATTCCGCTCAAGCTAGGCTTGCATACACACGGTCACACAAAAGTTCTCTGAACTTTCGACCGTCAAGAACGCAGTGACGTACAACACTACGACGAGCAAATGAAGTCCAATGCTTCCGAGCATGCGTTGCATTGTTTCCGAGCATGCGTCGACATTTTATGCGTCGGAATTGCTACAGACGATGAGATTTTCTGTCGGAAAAATTAAGAACCTGCTCTCAATCTTTTGCTGGCGGAAATTCCGACAACAAAAGTCCGATGGAGCATACACACGGTCAAAATTTCCAACTAAAACAACTCACATGAGACTTTTGCTGGTGGAATTTTACGTCTGTGTGTACGGGGCATTAAAGGTCATCATAGCTGTCCCTCCCCCTGCCAATGCTTTTCTCACTCAGAGCAAGGTTTCAGGTCCTTTAATACCAACCTCCGCAAAGGTGCCTACTCACCTCCACCTACCTCCCCTGTTCAGCTGCCTGGAGCATGTGATAGAACTGGTGACTGGATGGGCAATGCCACATGGGGAAGGCCAATAACTGTGTAAGCTCCAACTTGAGTTTGTTCCACAGAGGGAGGAATAATGTGAACCTGCTTCTCTGTTTTGCCTACATAAACCACAGGTTCTCTTAATGTTTTTGGTCAATACAGAGGGGTACTCTCCTGCTGTCAGAATACACCGATCAGCAATGCAGCCGATTGAGAAGCTATGGGAGGGCGCTGGGTATGTGATGGAGCCATGTGTCAGGGAGATGTATATGAGAGATGTGTGTGATGGAGCCATGTATGAGGGAGAAGAATGTGATGGAGTGATCCCATGTGAGAGAGGTGTGTGAGGAAGCTGCATTTGAGGAAGATGCGTGTGAGAGAACTGTGCATGCAAGGTAGTCACATGTGAGGGAACCATCCATGTAAGGCAGATGTGTGTGAGGAAACCGTGCATGTAAGGTAGTCGAGCGTGAAGGAACCGTGCATGTAAGATAGTCGAATGTGAAGGTACCATGCATGTAAGGTAGTCGCATGTGACGGATTTGGGTGTGTGTGATGGAGTCACATGTGAGGGAGCTGCATATGTGGAAGGTTTGTCTGTAGGAGTCGTATGTGAGGGAGAGGTGCGTGAGAAAGCTGCATGTGAGAAAGGTGCAAAAGATGCGTGTGATGGAGCTTCATGTGGAGCAGATGTGTGTAGGACAGATGTACTGGATGTGAGGAAGAGAAGTGGGATGGAGCCGTGTATGAGGAAGGTGTGTGTGGAGGAGTCACATGTGAGGGACAAGAACGTGAGAGTGATGTGTGTGAGAGAGAGACACATTTATTTGTGAGGTAGATGTTCTGGATGGAGCCACTTTAAAGGAACCGCATGTGAAAGGGGTGTGTAAGGACATATGTGAGGAAGATGTTTGTGAGGTAGATGTGCTTGGTGGAGCCACTTTGAAGGAAGCGTGCATGTAAGATAGTCGAGTGTGAGGGAACCATGCATGTAAGAGAGTTATGTGTGAGGAAACCGTGCATGTAAGATAGTCGAGTGTGAGGGAACTGTGTATGTAAGATAGTCGACTGTGAAGGAACCGTGCAAGGTAGTCGCATGTGAGGGAACTGTGCATGCAAGGTAGTCGCGTGTGAGGGAACTGTGCATGCAAGGTAGTCGCGTGTGAAGGAACTGTGCATGTAAGGTAGTCACATGTGAAGGAACCGTGCATGTAAGGGAGATGTGTGCGAGAGAACCGTGCATGTAAGATAGTTATGTGTGAGGGAAGCGTGCATGCAAGATAGTTACGTGTGAGGGAACCGTGCATGTAAGATCGTCGCATGTGAGGAAACCGTGCATGTAAGCTAGTCATGTGTAAGGGGACTGTGCACGTAAGGTAGTCACATGTGAGGGAACCGTGCATGTAAGGGAGATGTGTGCGAGGGAACCGTGCATGTAAGGTAGTCGCATGTGACGGATTTGGGTGTGTGTGAGATGGAGTCACATGTGAGGGAGCTGCATATGAGGAAGGTTTGTCTGTAGGAGTCGTATGTGAGGGAGAGGTGCGTGAGAAAGCTGCATGTGAGAAGGGTGTAAGAGGTGTGTGTGATGGAGCTTCATGTGGAACAGATGTGTGTAGGACAGATGTACTGGATGTGAGGAAGAGAAGTGGGATGGAGCCGTGTATGAGGAAGGTGTGTGTGGAGAAGTCACATGTGAGGGACAAGAACGTGAGCGTGATGTGTGTGTGAGAGAGCCACATTTATTTGTGAGGTAGATATTCTCGATGGAGCCACTTTGAAGGAACTGCATGTGAAAGGGGTGTGTGAGGGAGCTATATGTGAGGAAGATGTTTGTGAGGTAGATGTGCTTGGTGGAGCCACTTTGAAGGAAGCGTGCATGTAAGATAGGGTGACCAGACATCCCCAGTTTCAGGGGACAGTCCCCTGATTGAGGCCACTGTCCCCGGACCAAGTCTGTCCCTGGTTTTGTCCCCAGATTGGATTTAATAGGGGACAGGGGCAATTTCAAAGACAGTCAGTGCAGAATTAAAATAAAAAAATTAGAATTACACACCCCAGCTCTGCCGTGCCTACTAGCATAGGGGGGGTGTATTTTTCCCATTATCTGTGCCCCCTTCCGATGATCATGTGCTGGTCGGAGTGGAGGGAATATTTCTTCAGTTTCGGGCGCATGCCCATTCGGCTTCGCTTGCATGTTCTTCTGCCTTGGCTCAAATCCTGGCCAGCCACCTGCCTATCTCCTTGCCTTCCTTAGCAGAGTCATCTTCCTCCGCTCCCCATCCAGAAGTAGCCGGGGGCCCAAAGAGTAAGACTTGAGAGGCTGTGAGTCGGACGGCAACGGGCAGAGAGTCGCTGATTGTTGCCATTACTAGTAAAGAAAAAATATGTCCCTGGATTTCATTTTCAAAATCTGGTCACCTTAATGTAAGATAGTCGAGTGTGAGGGAACCGTGCATGTAAGATAGTTACGCGTGAGGAAACCGTGCATGCAAGATGGTCGAATGTGAGGGAACTGTGTATGTAAGATAGTCGAGTGTGAGGAAACCGTGCATGCAAGATGGTCGAATGTGAGGGAACTGTGTATGTAAGATAGTCGAGTGTGAGGAAACCGTGCATGCAAGGTAGTCGCTTGTGAGGGAACTGTGCATGTAAGGTAATCGCGTGTGAAGGAACTGTGCATGTAAGGTAGTCACATGTGAGGGAACCGTGCATGTAAGGTAGTCACATGTGAGGGAACCGTGCATGTAAGATAGTTACGTGTGAGGTAACCGTGCATGTAAGATCGTCGCATGTGAGGGAACCGTGCATGTAAGCTAGTCACGTGTGAGGGAACTGTGCATGTAAGGTAGTCACATGTGAGGGAACCGTGCATGTAAGGAAGATGTGTTTCCAAGGAACCGTGCATGTAAGTTAGTCACATGTGAGGGAACCGTGCATGTAAGGGAGATGTGTGCGAGGGAACGGTGCATGTAAGGGAGATGTGTGCGAGGGAACCGTGCATGTAAGGGAGATGTGTGCGAGGGAACCGTGCATGCAAGTTAGTCACATGTCAGGGAACCGTGCATGTAAGGGAAATGTATGCGAGGGAACCGTGCATGTAAGGGAGATGTGTGCGAGGGAACCGTGCATGTAAGGGAGATGTGTGCGAGGGAACCGTGCATGTAAGGTAGTCGCATGTGAGGGAACCGTGCATGCAAGGGAGATGTGTGCGAGGGAACCGTGCATGTAAGGTAGTCACATGTCAGGGAACCGTGCATGTAAGGGAGATGTGTGCGAGGGAACTGTGCATGTAAGGTAGTCGCATGTGAGGGAACCGTGCATGTAAGGAAGATGTGTGCGAGGGAACCGTGCATGTAAGGGAGATGTGTGCGAGGGAACCGTGCATGTAAGGGAGATGTGTGCGAGGGAACCGTGCATGTAAGTTAGTCACATGTCAGGGAACCGTGCATGTAAGGGAGATGTGTGCGAGGGAACGGTGCATGTAAGGGAGATGTGTGCGAGGGAACCGTGCATGTAAGGGAGATGTGTGCGAGGGAACCGTGCATGTAAGTTAGTCACATGTCAGGGAACCGTGCATGTAAGGGAGATGTGTGCGAGGGAACTGTGCATGTAAGGTAGTCGCATGTGAGGGAACCGTGCATGCAAGGGAGATGTGTGCGAGGGAACCGTGCATGTAAGGTAGTCACATGTCAGGGAACCGTGCATGTAAGGGAGATGTGTGCGAGGGAACTGTGCATGTAAGGTAGTCGCATGTGAGGGAACCGTGCATGTAAGGAAGATGTGTGCGAGGGAACCGTGCATGTAAGGGAGATGTGTGCGAGGGAACCGTGCATGTAAGGTAGTCGCATGTGACGGATTTGGGTGTGTGTGAGATGGAGTCACATGTGAGGGAGCTGCATATGTGGAAGGTTTGTCTGTAGGAGTCGTATGTGAGGGAGAGGTGCGTGAGAAAGCTGCATGTGAGAAGGGTGTAAGAGGTGTGTGTGATGGAGCTTCATGTGGAGCAGATGTGTGTAGGGCAGATGTACTGTATGTGAGGAAGAGAAGTGGGATGAAGCCGTGTATGAGGAAGGTATGTGTGGAGGAGTCACATGTGAGGGACAAGAACGTGAGAGTGATGTGTGTGAGAGAGCCACATTTATTTGTGAGGTAGATATTCTCGATGGAGCCACTTTGAAGGAACCGCATGTGAAAGGGATGTGTGAGGAAGATGTTTGTGAGGTAGATGTGCTTTATGGAGCCACTTTGAAGGAACCGCATGTGAAAGGGATATGTGAGGAAGATGTTTGTGAGGTAGATGTGCTTGGTGGAGCCACTTTGAAGGAACCGCATGTGAAAGGGGTGTGTGAGGAAGATGTTTGTGAGGTAGATGTGCTTGGTGGAGCCACTTTGAAGGAACCGCATGTGAAAGGGATGTCTGAGAAAGATGTTTGTGAGGGAACCATGCATATAATGGAGTCAACTGTGAGGGAGAAGTGTGTGAGAGAGCCACATGTGATGGAACTTCATGCGAAAGAGTGGCTTGTGAGGGAAATGTGTGCGAGGGAGCCAGATGAGTGTGACAGAGACACGTGTGTGGGTGATGTTTGCAAGGTGTTTTATGGAGGGGCATATAAGGAAGGTGTGTGTGGAGGAGTTGCGTGTGTAAAGGAGCCAGGTTTGTGCGACAAAGCAGTGTGTAAGGGAGTTGCGTGTACAGTAGCTGTGTGTGAGGAAGCTGCATATGAGGGTTATGTGTGGGAGGGAGCCACATGTGAGGAAGCCGAGTGTAATGGAGCCGCATTAAAGGAACTGCAAGTGAGAGAGGTGTGTGAGGGGCTGAATGTGAGGAAGATGTGTTAAAGAGGTGTGTGTGAGGGAGAAAGGTGCGAGACATGTGATGGAACTTCATGTAAGAGAGGAGGACATGAGTGAGGGAAGATGTGTGGGAGAGCGACGCTTGTGATGGAGATGTGTGTGATGGAGCCATGAGTGAGGGAAGATGTGTGGGAGAGCGACGCTTGTGATGGAGATGTGTGTGATGGAGCCATGAGTGAGGGAAGATGTGTGGGAGAGCGACGCTTGTGATGGAGATGTGTGTGATGGAGCCATGAGTGAGGGAAGATGTGTGGGAAGGAGCCGGATGTGAGAGAGGTTAATGTAAGAGAGCCGCAGGTAAGAGAGGTGAGCGAGGGAACTACGTGTGGAGGAGCCGTGCATGTGAGGGAGATGTGACAGAGCCGCGTGTGAGGGAGATATGTGTGAGACTTGTAGAGGGTCTGTGGTGTGGGTGCCATATACAGGCCAATATTTCATATTGGTTAGCTAACAGTAGTGATAATTGTACAATTCCAGGGAGCAAAATGACGTCAGCAATATTGACAGTCACCGATAACGTCATTGTTATCGATATGTTACCGGTAAGAGCATTTTAGCGTTAGTCATCTGTCTCTGATAAGAACACATGAGCGTTATTAATCGGTCTCCAATATGAACGTTGGCATTAGCGATCAGTCTCCAAAAACAATACGTTAGCATTATTTATCGGTCTACGATAAGAACACTTTGGCGTTATTGATCGGACTCCGATAAGAACACTTTAGCGTTATTTATCTGACTCCGATAAGAAAACGTTGGCGTTATTGATCTGACTCCGATAAGAACACTTTGGCGTTATTGATCGGACTCCGATAAGAACACTTTAGCGTTATTTATCTGACTCCGATAAGAACACTTTAGCGTTATTGATCTGACTCTGATAAGAACACTTTGGCATTATTGATCGGACTCCGATAAGAACACTTTAGCGTTATTGATCTGACTCCGATAAGAACACTTTAGCGTTATTGATCGGACTATGATAAGAGCATATTAGCATTATTTATCGGACTCTGTTATGAACGCATTATTATTAATCGATCGCCGATAGCATGTTAGCATTGAGTCCCCGATAAGAACACGTTAGCATTATTAATCAGTCCCCGATAAGAACACGTTAGCATTATTAATCAGTCCCCGATAAGAACACGTTAGCGTTATTGATCGATCGCTGATAGAACGTTAGCATTATTCATCAGTCCCTGATAAGAACACGTTAGCATTATTGATCAGTCCCCGATAAGAACACGTTAGCATTATTAATCAGTCCCCGATAAGAACACGTTAGCGTTATTGATCGATCGCCGATAGAACGTTAGCATTATTGATCAGTCCCTGATAAGAACACGTTAGCATTATTGATCAGTCCCCGATAAGAACACGTTAGCGTTATTGATCAGTCCCCGATAAGAACGTGTTAGCGTTATAGATCGGTCTCCCATACGGTGACTGATAAGAACATATCAGAATCATTTATTGGTCACCAAGAACATCAGCATTACTGATCGGTCACTGATAAGAACGTCAGTAATGTCGGTGTTATTGATTGATCACTGATAAGTAGATTGGCCAACAAAAATATGGTAACGTGTAGCCAAAATGTATGGTATACTGTCTTGTGTGTGGGCCCCCAAAGGCTTCTCCCAGCACTGGATAGAATACAAGGTGTAAGGGCAGGCTCCCTGCAATAGTTAGGAGGTGTCAGTGAAGGATGCTCCACCCAGTACTGGATAGAATAAGAGGTGTCGGTGAAGGATGCTCCACCCAGTACTGGATAGAATAAGAGGTGTCGGTGAAGGATGCTCCACCCAGTACTGGATAGAATCGGTGTCGGTGAAGGATACTCCACCCAGTACTGGATAGAATCGGTGTCGGTGAAGGATGCTCCACCCAGTACTGGATAGAATCGGTGTCGGTGAAGGATGCTCCACCAAATACTGGATAGAATAAGGTGCGAGTGAAGGATGCCTCACCCAGCATTGGCCAGAATAAGACGTGTGAGGACAGAACGCTCTCCACCATGGAATACCATAAAAAATTAGCTCCACTCACAATCTGACATCCTGGAATGTTTATGGGACGAGCACATGAACCAGCCATGCAATACTCCATAATATTCACAATATGAGGACATACAGCATAACAGAGGGGGTCAGTATTGTGCGGCCAGCCTTAGCCCAAGGAGCTTACACTTCTGCCGCAGCATACTAGACTGCGCTATAAACCAAACTTGTGCAGAGCAGTTAAAGGTTCTAAGATCCGTCAGACCTCGGGGGCTCACTGAGTTCTCCAGAGTGTCCATGCGTCTTCTGGTGACGCTTATAATTGTCCCAGTGGCCGGTGGTGTAGTGGCACTGCGGGCAGCGGAGCGGCTTCTCGCCAGTGTGACGCAGCATGTGACGTTTGAGGTTCATGCTTTGGTTACAGCTGTAGTTACATAGGCCACAGCGGAAGGGCTTGTCCCCAGAGTGGATGCGCCCATGCCTCTTTAGGTTGGCGAGGTTGCCACAGGCATAGTCACACAGCTGGCACTTGTAGGGCTTTTCCCCGGTGTGAACCCGCTGGTGTCTCTTTAGGTTGTCATAGTGTGCCGAGGCATAGGAGCATAGGTGGCACTTGTAGGGCTTCTCCCCGCTGTGCGTTTTCATGTGGCGGGATAAATGGTTCTGGTAGTGGGTGACAAACGGGCACAAAACGCAAGAAAAGCATTTGTCTGGGCTCCCCGAAGAGCTACAACGGGAGCAGAACTGTCCATCCATCTCACCATCATCGTCCTGAGGGCTGCCTTCATCCAGAACCGTGCCACAAGAGCGGCACGTGAAGGGGAAAAGCAGCTCTGGGAGGCCGTCATCTGCCGTAGGCTGCAGAACGGGCGAAGACGGAGCACGGCTTAAGTGGACACAAGCTGGCAGAAAGACTTCCAGGTCATCGGAGGTCACCGGGAGGGCCAGGGCTGCCACAGACACATCTGCAGTGAGAGGAGGAGAAACATTAGATGAGGCTGGGGACACCAGAGGAATGATGAGGACCTCCCAACATGTCACCTGGGATGGGGAGGATGGCCCTACGAACAGGTGGAGACACTGGGGATGGAAACTCTCACCGAATGGGAGGAGCAAACTGACCATTTTCATGTCACCCTGCAGTGGGAGGGGCAGACAAGCTCTTACAGGGTCCATGCTGTATCACCCTGTAGTGGGAGTGGTTAGAGACATCATGCAATGGGAGGTGGCAGACTAGTTTTCAAAAGTCCATGCCATGTCACTCTGGAGTAGGAGGAACTGGCTCACAGGTCTTGTTTAGGTCAGCATGCAATGGAAGAGGCTGACTCCATGTCCTGTAGCTCCCTTCATAGTCACCCTGTAGTGGGATGGAAAGAATCCCATGCTTAGCTGATCCTTTCTGTGTCTCCCTGCATTGGGAGGAGCAGATAAGGTCCTACAGGTCCATGCTGTGTCACCCTGCAATAGGAGGAGCAGACAAGGTCCTACAGGTCTATGCTGGGACCCTGCAGAGGGAGGGGCATATAAGGTCCTACACGTCTATGACCCTGCAGTGGGAGGACTGACAAGGTCCTACAGGTCCATGGTGTGTCACCCTGCAGTGGGAGGGGCATATAAGGTCATACAGGTCCATGCTCTGTCACCCTGCAGTGGGAGGGGCAGACAATGTCCTAGAGGTAAATGCTGTGTCACCCTGCAATGGGAGGGACAGGCAAGGTCCTACAGCTCCATGTTGTGTCACCCTACAATTGGAGGGCAGACAAGGTCCTACAGGTCCATGCTGTGTCACATTGCAGTGGGAGGGCAGACAAGGTCCTGCAGGTCCATGCTGTGTCACCCTGCAGTAGGAGGAGCAGACAAGGTCCAACAGGCTGGGACCCTGCAGTGGGAGGGCAGACAAGGTCCTACAGGTCCATGGTGTGTCACCCCGCAGTGGCATAAAAGGTCCTACAGGGCCATGCTCTGTCACCCTGCAGTGGAAGGGGCAGACAAGGTCCTACGGGTCTATGCTGTGACCCTGCAGTGGGAGTGCAGACAAGGTCCTACAGGCCAATGCTCTGTCACCCTGCAGTGAAAGGGGCATATAAGGTCCTACAGGTCTATGCTGTGACCCTGCAGTGGGAGGGCAGACAAGGTCCTACAGGTCAATGGTGTGTCACCCTGCAGTGGGAGGGGCATACAAGGTCCTAGAGGTCAATGCTGTGTCACCCTGCAGTAGGAGGGGCAGACAAGGTCGTAGAGGTCCATGCTGTGTCACCCTGCAGTAGGAGGGGCAGACAAGGTCCTAGAGGTCCATGCTGTGTCACCCTGCAGTGGGAGGGGCAGACAAAGGTCCTAGAGGTCCATGCTGTGTCACCCTGCAGTGGGAGGGCAAACAAGGTCCTACAGGTTGTCTATGCTGTGTCACTCTAATGGGAAGAACGAAAAAGGTCCTACAGGTCTATGCTGTGTCACCCTGTAAGGGGAAGGACAGACAAGGTCTTATGAATCCATGCAGTGCCGCCCTGTAGTGGGAGGAACTGGCTTACAGGTCTCAGTTGTGTAACCATGCAGTAGGAGAAGGGGCTGACTCCATGTCCTGTAGCTCCATTCATTGTCACCATGCTGATCCCTTCCATGTCACCCTACAGTGAAAGGGGCAGACAAGGTCTTACAGGTACATGCTGTGTTAGAGGTCTTGTTTCAGTCACCATGCAGTGAAAGGAGAGGCTGACTCCATGTCTTGTTGATCCCATCGTAGTCACCCTGCAGAGGGAGGAGCTGCCCACAGGTCTAGTTTGAGTCCCCCTGTAATGGGAGGAGCATACCCCATGTCTATCCTGCTTGTTTGTTATCTTTCTTTGGGTGGGGCAAAGTATTTCACACAGGTCCCTGCTGTGTGTGTGTGTGTTATCCTAGGGGGCGGCATTATGTCTTACAACAACCCATTGTGTTCCCCTGAAGTAGTCAGAGGATATTCCATTTATGTCACCCTGCAATGGGAGGGACAGACTCTGCATCACAGACACCTTTGGTCAGGGTACATGGGCATATCATGGAGGGTGGGACAGAAATGAGATGAGATGAGTCCTGCAACTGACCATCAGGGGGGGGGCTGCTCCTCGTCTCTTTGGCCTCTTCACGCCTTTCCTTCTGTTGCCCCCTCCGGTGCGCCAGGATGTGGCGTTTCAGATTGCGGCTCTGGTTGCAGCGGTAAGGGCACAGGTGGCAGGTGAAGGGTTTGTCCTGTGTGTGGACCTTCTGGTGGCGTTTCAAGTTGCCCGGACTGCTGCAGGAGAAGGTGCAGAGTTCGCAGTGGAAAGGCTTCTCCCCGGTGTGGGTCAGAAGATGACGTTTGAGGTTGACAAGCTGAGAGGAGGCGTAGAGGCAGTGCGGGCAGCAGAAGGGTTTCTCCCCGTTGTGAGTCTTCATGTGCCTCTTGAGGTGGCTGGAGTAATGGGTGGAGAAGGGACACAGGCGGCAGGTGAAGAGTAGCCTCTCCTTCTCTGAGGTCACGTCCTCATGGTGCTCCTGGTACTGACAGCGGCTGCTCTCTGTTGACTCGCAGGGCCCACAGGGAGAGGGCAGACCCCCCACACCCGCCTCTTCTGGATCGCTGTCCGTGCTGAGCGGCTGGTACGCCGAATATTCATCCTCGCTCAGCGGGTAACGCGGGATCTCCAACTTACTTTCTACTGAATCTGTGGGGACAATATAGAACAGATAATTACCCAGGAGCCACATCTACAGTATCTCACAAAAGTGAGTACACCCCTCACATTTTTATAAATATTTTGTTCTAACTTTTTATGTGACAACACTGAAGAAATTACACTTTGCTACAATGTAATAGTGTTATCGCTCTCACTCTCACATACTGGTCACTAGAAGTTCAACATGGCACCTCATGGCAAAGAACTCTCTAAGGATCTGAAAAAAAAGAACTGTTGCTCTACATCAGTGGTCTCAAAGTACCGGCCCGCGGGCCATTTGCGGCCCGCGGACCAGTTATAAATGGCCCTCAGGCAGGGTGGAAGTGAGGGGAGCAAAAAAAAAAAGGGATTTTTAATACAGCTTACCTGTAAAATCCTTTTCTTGGAGTACATGTACATGTGGTGATGTACTCCAAGAAAAAGATTTTACAGGTAAGCTGTATTAAAAATCCCTTTTTCTTTCTCGTACATCACGGGACACAGAGCGGCATATTCATTACTATGTGGGATGTCCCAAAGCAATGCTTACAATGAGGGGAGGGAGACATCTTCCCAAGACAAAAGGATTTAATTTAGAGATATACTCAAATCATAATAAATCCAACTTAGTTGAGAAAAATAATTTTTAAATTTAACTCAAAAGGGAGCCCCCGGAATCCGAGGGTCTCAAACTGCAGCCTGCAGCACTGCCTGCCCAAAGGCTGTATCAGTATTCCTTCTTACGTCCAACTGGTAGAATTTTGTAAACGTGTGGACAGAAGACCAGGTTGCCGCCTTGCAAACTTGAGCCATAGAGATCTGGTGGTGTGCTGCCCAGGAGGCGCCCATGGCCCTAGTAGAATGAGCCTTTAATGATAACGGAGGAGGCAACCCTTTCAAGCCGTAGGCCTGAGTGATTAACTGTTTAATCCACCTTGAGATGGTGGATTTTTGCAGCTGCCTGCCCCTTCTTGGGCCCATCCGGTAAAATGAACAAGACATCTGTTTTCCGGATCTTCTCTGTAGCTTTAAGATAGGCTTTCATGGCCCTGACAATATCCAAGTTATGCAGCAACCCTTCCTTTCTGGAAGTAGGTTTAGGAAAGAAGGATGGTAATACCAAATCCTGGTTTAGATGAAAACGGGATATAACCTTTGGTAGGAAGGAAGGATGAGGGCGGAGAACGACCTTGTCCTTATGTAAAATAAGATATGGTTCCTTACAGTATAAGGCTGCCAGTTCCGAGACTCTTCTGGCGGAAACTATGGCGACCAAAAATACTAACTTCCTTGTTAGTAAAGCCAAAGGAATTTCAGCCAACGGCTCAAAAGGTTGTTTCTGTAAACTTGACAGAACAAGATTTAAATCCCACGGACAAAGCGGGGATTTAACTGGAGGATTAATACGTAAGACCCCTTGAAGGAAGGTCTTAACTAGCGAGTGGGTGGCCAGCGGCCGCTGAAACCACACTGACAAAGCTGAAATCTGTCCTTTGATTGTGCTTAATGCCAGTCCTTTATCCACTCCGAGCTGGAGAAAACTTAATACTCTATCGATGGTAAACTTGCGAGAAAGCCATCGCTTGGACTCACACCAGCCTACATAGGCCTTCCAGACCCTGTAATAAATCACCCTAGAGACCGGTTTCCTGGCTCTGATTAGGGTAGAGATTACTTTCTGAGACAGACCTCTACCCCTGAGAATCAGGGATTCAGCTTCCAGGCCGTCAAATTTAGATGCCGTAAGGCAGGGTGGAGGATCGGACCTTGCGATAGCAGGTCTGGCCGTAGAGTAAGAGTCCAAGGGTCTCCCACTACCATCTTCAGGATTAGTGAATACCATGCCCTTCTGGGCCATGCTGGAGCTACCAGGATGACTGGTATGTGCTCCACCCTGATCCTGCGCAGCAGGCGGGGTAGTAACTGGAGCGGGGGAAATGCATAAAGAAGTTTGAACTGATGCCAAGGGCAAACTAACGCATCGGTTCCGCAGGCTCTGGGATCCCTTGTGCGGGACATGAACCTGTCTAGCTTCTTGTTTAGTCTCGATGCCATGATATCCACGTCCGGCACTCCCCACTTCTGGCAGAGTGTCTGAAAGACCTGTGGATGCAGAGACCACTCCCCCGGCAATAGAGTCTGGCGACTTAAGAAGTCCGCCTGTAGGTTGTCCACTCCGGGAATGAATATAGCCGATATGCAGGGCACATGGGCTTCTGCCCACAAGAAAATCAAGCTCACTTCTTTCTGAGCGGCTTGACTATTGGTTCCCCCTTGGTGATTTATGTATGCCACCGCCGTGGCATTGTCCGATTGTATTCTCACCGGGAACCCCTGCAGTTTGGACGTCCAAGCCCTGAGGGCTAGTCGGGCAGCTCTGAGCTCCAAGATATTGATGGGCAACTGCTTCTCTGCCGCTGCCCAAGTGCCCTGGCGAGTGCAACCATCCAAAATTGCTCCCCAGCCGATCAGGCTGGCGTCTGTGGTTACTATCTTCCAGGTCACAGGACTGAACGTCTTTCCCTTCAGGAGATTCTGAGGGTTTAACCACCAAGATAGACTTTGCCGGACTCTTGGTGAGAGTGGCAAAGGAATCTCCAAGGCCTGAGGCCTCTTGCTCCATGCTGACAGGATGGCTGCCTGCAAGATGCGAGTGTGGCTCTGAGCATACGGTACCGCCTCGAAGGTGGCCACCATCTTGCCTAGTAGCCGCATACATAGGCGAACAGTTGGCTTTCTCTTGCTCAGAACTATTTGTATTAGCTCTTTGATGGCCTTGACCTTTAATAGAGGTAGGAACACCTTCTGTTGTTCTGTATCCAATCTCATGCCGAGATATTCCAGCTGCCTTGTGGGCCGAAATGCTGATTTGTCTCGATTTAGGACCCAGCCGAACCTCTCGAGGTACTGAACCGTGAGGGCGACTGCTCGTTCCAGGCCAGGAAACGAGTGGTCTACGACCAAGAGGTCGTCCAGGTAAGCTAGGACCGTGACCCCTTGGGTCCTTAGATTGGCTAGGATTGGGGCTAGGACCTTCGTGAATACCCGGGGGGCCGTAGCCAACCCGAAGGGGAGCGCCACAAATTGGAAATGACGCTGAGCCACCGAGAAGCGTAGAAATACCTGATGTGGCTGAAAAATTGGCACATGAAGGTAAGCATCCTTTATGTCTATGGACGCCATGAAGTCGTCCTTCTGGAGCACGGCGACAGCTGACCGAATAGTTTCCATCCGGAATGAGCGGACCTTTAGGTACGCATTTACTCCCTTTAAGTCCAAAATTGGCCTGACATCGCCGTTGGGCTTTGGGATGATAAACAGGTTGGAGTAGAACCCCAAGCCCTGTTCCTGGACTGGTACTTCTACTATCACCTTCTGGCACAGCAGATGATTCAATGCCGCCATCAACGCGGCTCCCTTCACCGGGTCGCCTGGTACTCTTGACTCCTGGCAATGAGGAGGAGGGAATTCTGAAAATTCTAGTTTGTAGCCCGTGGCCACGGAAGACCGTACCCAGCAGTCGGGAATGCTGGCCTCCCAAACTTCTGCAAAGAGACGTAGCCTTCCCCCCACCATCGTGGGTGGGGGCGCCCCTTCATAAGGCCGACTTGGGGGCTGGCTTCGCAGGCTTGCGGTACCACTGCTTCTTGCCCCCAGTGGCTTGGCCTTGTGACTTATTGTTAAAGCCTGATCTTGCAGGAGGCCGTCGATACTGTCTGGTATTAGAGGGCCCCTGTCCCGGGGAGGGCTGGCGTTTAAACGCGGGCCCTCGGGCTTTCTTCTTGACTGGCAAGAGAGTGCTTTTGCCGCTTGATATAGTCTGAATATATCTATCCAGATCTTCTCCGAAGAGTCGTCCTCCATGGAAGGGAAACCCTACCAGGAGCTTTCTGCATGGGGGCTCAGCCTCCCAACTCTTCAACCATAAGAGCCTTCTCATATGGATTAGAAATAAGGATAAACGTGATGCCTGCTGGATGGAGTCCTTGATAGCATCCACCGTAAAGCGTATAGCCCTCGGTATATCCGAAAATTCCTCTGCCTGCTGGGCAGGGATAAGTTTAAGCATTTGCTTAGTCTTATCTGATAATGCTTGGGTAATTCCAATAGCAGCCACAGCGGGCTGAACTATCGCCCCTGCTGAAGTAAAGGAGGCTTTCAGTAATGTTTCCAAGCGTTTATCAACCGGATCCTTAAACACCTGTACGTTTTCCACCGGACAAGTTAAAGATTTGTTCACATAGGAGATGGCTGCGTCCACCGCCGGGGGCGCCCATCTTTTGGAGAATTTCTCCTCCATAGGATATAAAACAGAGAATTTTTTAGGTGGTAAAAAGACTCTATCTGGCTTAATCCAATCCTGAAACATGACCTCCTCGAGTAGAGGATGGATCGGGAAAACTGCGTTGCTTTGAGGCGTTCTTAAAGAGCCTAAAGCTGAAACCGCCGATACTTGAGGTTCTGGTATGGGTAACTTAAATGCCTCATGGACCATGTCCGTTAAGGCCTGAACCCACAAACTTTCCCCTTGGGAGGCTGAACCAGACCCCTCAGTATCCAGATCCTCGATCTCTGAACCACCCTGGTCCAAAGCGTCAAGTCTATCCAATTCCCCTAGGGAAAGGATTTCTGTGTCTGAGGGTTCTTGCTCGGGTGACGGAGACCTAGTCCGCTTTCTACCCGATATAGCTTTAGCTATCCTTTTTGCCATTCTTTTCTCTAGTTCACCTAAAGAAACAGCAAGAACTCTCTCAGTGACAAAGCCGGGGTTGGACTGACCTGGATCAGCCCCAGCACCAGATCCCCCAGGTCCCATCAAGGCGTGCCCTGATATGTCCTGTGGGGAGAGCAGCGGCATAGCCGTGTCTGAGCCCTCGGATTTTGCGGGGGAATCCCCACCCTTTGTATCCTCTGACCCAGAAGGCATGGTACAATACCGAGGTACACCTGCTATCACCCAGCCACAGACGTAGCTAAGGGGATCTGTCGGTTTGGGAGCGATAGAGACTAACGCCCAAACTGAGAAGGGAGATCAGCAGTTCTTTCCCTTCTTCTTTTTTCTTTTTTTTTTGAAGAGGAAAAGAAACCACTCTGTCTCCCACTAAGTATTGCCAATAGCCATCTGCTGAAAAAAGGAAAAGAAAACCTATCTGTAGGTTTGACAGTCCTTAGAAAAAACTGCAATTCTTCCTTTCGCCACCGGGTGTCCTCGGCGTGCTCCGCTCTGTGTCCTCCTCTCCTCTAGCTCAGGATGACACTGAGCTCTTGGCAGCTAATGGAAGGACCTCCCCTTCCTTTATTTGTGATTCGCCGCCCACCGGGACGCGCCCCCACCACGGAAACGGCGCGAACATCGTTTATATCTCGGGCACGCGCGCCCGTCAGCGGGGGCCATCACACATGGAGGAGGACGGAGCAACGCAGGCACCCAGGCAGGTAAGCCCTTTAGGTAGGTCACAGACCTCCTTTTAGCATGGGAAAAGGCTCCCCTCTCACAGAGATCCCACACCTAGCGCCAGCAGCCCAGCTAAACAACACTTACCAGGGAGGTCACATATTACTGGGGAAAAAAGATTGAATCATCCTGTCTCTGTCATAGACATAGTGATTCCTTGCCAATGCAGAGCATACCCAGGCCTGTCCCCCTGTGCACCCCCTGTAGGGAACCTGCTAAGAACCAAGTTCCGCAAGCTCCCCCAATACTTACCTGCTCCATGCCGCAGGACTTTTGCACAGCAAGAGGTCCAATCTTCCCCCATCTCCGTGGGTGGTGTCTAGACCTTCAGGCCCTGGGTTCCTATGAAGGAGCCACTGTCCTGGGCCCATATAGCACCCTGGCAACAGAAACATTAGGCCCCCAAAGGTTTCTAAGTTCTGGGCCCAGCTCTCTGAACAGAAAGCATTATGGGCTACACCCCAATGGTTTGGGGTCCGGTTGCTGACCACTTTAGCACTGAGGCCTTTGGACAGAACCGGTTAGCCCACCTTAATCCCAAGGATGTGGAGGTAAGCTAAACCATGACCAACACCTAAGACACTGGCGAAAAAACTGAGGTACTCCTCCTATGGGAGGGGGTTATATAGGGAGGGGCACTTCCTGTTTGAGATTGCCAGTGTCCATCACCTGAAGGTACTCCATATAACCCATATAGTAATGAATATGCCGCTCTGTGTCCCGTGATGTACGAGAAAGAAAAACATTTTTTTTTTTTTTTTTGAGCTGGTGCCATCTGGTGGTGAGCCGTTGGTATTACAAGTTATTACCACCAGATGTGAGCTGGCGCCATCTGGTGGTGGCCGTTGGTATTACAAGTTAAGCATTACAAGTTAAACAGCAATTATAATGTTGTTTTTCACTATTTTCACTGCCATATTCTTCCCTCTAATTAGAACCCCCAAACATTATATATATTTTTTATCCTAACACCCTAGAGAATAAAATAGCGATCATTGCAATACTTTCTGTTACGCCGTATTTGCGCAGCGGTCTTACAAGCGCACTTTTTTGGGAAAAAATTACACTTTTTTTAATAAAAAAATAAGACAACAGTAAAGTTATCCCCATTTTTTTTTTAATATTATGAAAGATAATGTTACGCCAAGTAAATTCATACCCAACATGTCACGCTTCAAAATTGTGTCAGCTTGTGGAATGCCGACAAACTTTTTTACCCTTTAAAATCTTCATAGGCGACCTTTAAAAAAATCTACATGTTGCATGTTTTAAGTTACAGAGGAGCTAGAATTATTGCTCTCACTCTACCAATCGCGGCGATACCTCACATGTGTGGTTTGAACACCGTTTACATATGCGGGCGCTGCTCACGTATGTGTTCGCTTCTGCGCGCAAGCTCGTCGGGACGGGGTGCGTTTTCTGGCTCCTAACTTTTTTAGCTGGCTCCTAGATTCCAAGCAAATTTGTCAAACCCTGACTTACACCAGTGCTGGTGGTAATAATGCGCTCGCTGACACCAGTGCTGGTGGTAATAATGCACTCGCTGACACCAGTGCTGGGGGTTAATAATGTGTTCGCTGACACCAGTACTGTTGTTTTTGAAGTTTGAAAGTTTGCATGCGGCCCCCCATGGCATATGAAAACTTGTCTTGTGGCCCTCAGGTAATTTGAGTTTGAGACCCCTGCTCTACATAAAGATGGCCTAAGCTATAAGAAGATTGCCAAGACCCTGAAACTGAGCTGCAGCACGATGGCCAAGACCATACAGCGTTCCACTCAGAACAGGCCTCGCCATGGTCAACCAAAGAAGTTAAGGTCACGTGCCCAGCGTCATATCCAGAGGTTGTCTTTGGGAAATAGACGTATGAGTGCTGCCAGCATTGCTGCAGAGGTTGAAGGGGTGGGGGAGTCAGCCTGTCAGTGCTCAGACCGTACGACACACACTGCATCAAATTGGTCTGCATGGCTGTCATCCCAGAAGGAAGCCTCTTCTAAAGATGATGCACAAAGAAGCCCGCAAACAGTTTTCTGAAGACAAGCAGACTAAGGACATGGATTACTGGAACCCATGTACATTACACTGCATCTCTGGACCCCTTTCCATTACACAGCACCCTGCATCTCTGGACCCCTTTCCATTACACAGCACCCTGTATCTCTGTTCCCCTTTACATTATGCAGTATCCTGCACCCATTTACATTGCACTCACAGCTCTGGACCCCCTGCATGTTGCACAGACCCCCTCCCTTCAGTGCAGACCCCCCATTCAGTATCTCAGATCAGCGTGGCACACGCACAGCAGGTCCCCTCCCCTGTGTACACATAAACAGAGAGGAGGGGGAGGCGGCTTCACTCTGCTCGGCTGTGTCTGTGTGACATCCGGGTCCGCTCAGACAGCCCGCGGCTGCGAGAGGAGGGGATGGTTAGTCAGGTGCAGTGGTGTCACCCCGCACCCCCCCCTTGCAACTGCAGCTAGCCTCTCTCCCTGCTCTAACCTGCCTGTCACCGCGCCACTGCGTCAGCTGTCACTGGGGTGCCACTCCCAGTGTGTGGCACTCAGGGTGGTCTGTCCCCCACCCCCTGCGCGCGGTACGCCACTGCTCCAGACCTAAACCCTATTGAGCGTCTGTGGGGCATCCTGAAACAGAAGGTAGAGGAGCACAAGGTCTCTAACATCCACCAGCTCTGTGATGTCATCATGGAGGAATGGAAGAGGACTCCAGTGGCAATCTGTGAAGCTCTGGTGAACTCAATGCCCAAGAGGGTTAAGGCAGTGCTGGAAAATAATGGTGGCCACAATAAATATTGACACTCTGGGCCCAATTTGGACATTTTCACTTAGGTGTGTACTCACTTTTGTTACCAGCAGTTTAGACATTAATGGCTGTGTGTTATTTTGAAGGGACGGTAAACTTACACTGTTAGGCCCCTTTCACATCGCAAGCCCGCTCAGATTCACCTGTCCTTTTTTCAGGCAGATCCAAGCGGGCCATCTATTGACTCCTATGGGGAGATGGATGTCAGCGGAGATGTGTCCGCTAACACCAGTCTGCCATCTGATCTGCTAAAATCAGATGTATAGTGATACGTTCGCCATGCGTTTTGGCGGATCGGATGAGATCTGATGAAAACGGAACATGCTGTCCGTTTTCATCCAATCTCTCCATAGGGATCAGCGGCACTCTGACAGGCCCCTCCCTGCTCAGTAAGCAAAGACAGACCTGTCATCCGCCCGGCTCAGCAGAGATCAACAGAGCGATCTCCTGCTGAGCTGGTGGACTCTGCCTCGTGTGGAAGAAGCCTAATACAAGCTGTACACTCACTACTTTACATTACGGGTGCAACGGATCAAAAAACTCACAGTTCGGATCGTTCCTCGGATCAGAGCCACGGATCGGATCATTTTTCGGATCACCACGATATATCGTCCCCACTGTAATATCCACGTCATCTCCCCCCACTGTAATGTCCACGTCATCTCCCCCCACTGTAATGTCCACGTCATCTCCCCCACTGTAATGTCCACGTCATCTCCCCTCATCTTCCCCCACTGTAATGTCCACGTCATCTCCCCTCATCTTCCCCCACTGTAATGTCCACGTCATCTTCCCCCACTGTAATGTCCACATTTCCCCCACTGTAATGTCCACGTCATCTCCCCCACTGTAATGTCCACGTCATCTCCCCCACTGTAATGTCCACGTCATCTCCCCCACTGTAATGTCCACGTCATCTCCCCTCATCTTCCCTCACTGTAATGTCCACGTCATCTCCCCTCATCTTCCCCCACTGTAATGTCCACATTTCCCCCACTGTAATGTCCACATTTCCCCCACTGTAATGTCCACGTCATCTCCTCCACTGCAATGTCCACGTCATTTCCCCTCATCTCCCCCACTGTAATGTCCACATCTCCCCCACTGCAATGTCCACATCTCCCCCACTGCAATGTCCACATCTCCCCCACTGCAATGTCCACATCTCCCCCACTGTAATGTCCACATCTCCTCCACTGCAATGTCCACATCTCCCCCACTGCAATGTCCACGTCATCTCCCCTCATCTTACCCCACTGTAATGTCCACGTCATCTCCCCCACTGTAATGTCCACGTCATCTCCCCTCATCTTCCCTCACTGTAATGTCCACGTCATCTCCCCCACTGTAATGTCCATGTCATCTCCCCTCATCTTCCCCCACTGTAATGTCCACATTTCCCCCACTGTAATGTCCACATTTCCCCCACTGTAATGTCCACGTCATCTCCCCCACTGCAATGTCCACGTCATCTCCTCCACTGCAATGTCCACGTCATTTCCCCTCATCTCCCCCACTGTAATGTCCACATCTCCCCCACTGCAATGTCCACATCTCCCCCACTGTAATGTCCACATCTCCCCCACTGCAATGTCCACATCTTCCCCACTGCAATGTCCGCATCTTCCCCCCATCTCCCCCACTGCAATGTCCGCATCTTCCCCCCATCTCCCCCACTGCAATGTCCACATCTTCCCCCCATCTCCCCGACTGTAATGTCCACATCTCCCCCACTGTAATGTCCACATCTCCCCCACTGTAATGTCCACATCTCCCCCACTGCAATGTCCACATCTCCCCCACTGCAATGTCCACATCTCCCCCCCATCTCCCCACTGCAATGTCCACATCTCCCCCACTGCAATCTCCGCATCTTCCCCCCATCTCCCCGACTGTAATGTCCACATCTCCCCAGTCAGCACCGCTCTGGGAAGCTCACCTAGGCCGCCGCCGGGTGTACCAAAATGGCCGCCGCTCCGGAGCTAGGGCGAAGCCGTGGTCTTTCCTATGGGCTCAATCCGTGGATCGGGTGGTGTGCCGATCCGCGGACGTTGACCCGTTCGGATCACGGAACAATGACGATCCGTTGCACTCCTACTTTACATTGTAGCAAAGTGTAATTTCTTCAGTGTTGTCGCATGAAAAGATAGAATAAAAAATGTACAAAAATGTGAGGGGTGTACTCACTTTTGGGAGATACTGTATATGCAGGCCTATGTTTATGCAGCTGAGGCCTTTATATACATTATATCTGTATACAGGGAGGAGACAATCACCCTCTTCTGGTGTACAGCACCCTATAGGGAGAGAAGAGACTCACCCTCCGAGTCCCGGGAGAAGGAGAGAAGACGCTCAGTGCCACCACACAGCTCTAAATCATCGCTCAGGAGAAGATCTGACTCCAGGACAACAGTGCTGGCGCCAGAACCTAAAGGCTCCGCCCCTCCACCGCCTGTCAAATCAGAGAGAGACATTAATTAGAGCAGACACGGATGGTGGGGGGGTATAGACAGAACGACGTATATGTGGTGAAGGTGGAATAGACAGAAGGACAGATATGTAAAGGGGGGGGGGGGGTAATGTATATGTTGGTGGAAGTGGCGGGGGGTGTTCTAGACAGGAGTAAAGATACAGTTAGGTCTATATATATATATATATATATATATATATTTGGACACAGGCACAATTTTCATACTTTTTGGCTCTGTATGCCACCAGAATAAAAATTAAAACAAAACAACCCAAATGAATTTGAAGTTCAGACTTTCAGCTTTAATTCAAGGGGTTGAACATAAATATCAAATACAAATTTTAGGAAGTGCAACCATTTTTATACACAGTGAACACAAGTGAAATGCTCAATTGCGTTGAGATCAGGTGATTGACTCGGCCATTGCAGAATATTCCACTTCTTTTCCTTCAAAAGCTCCTGGGTTTCTTTTGCGTTTTGGATCATTGTCCATCTGTTCTGTGAAGCGCCGTCCAATCAAGTTTGCTGCATTTGGCTGAATCTGGGCTGAAAGTATGGGCCAGATTCACGTACAGGTTACGCCGGCGTATCTATTGATACGCCGCGTAAGTAACAAGATGCGCCGTCGTATCTATGCGCGGTATTCTTGAACGTAGATACGCCTGAAATCTGCCTTCAGCCGACCGACGTAAGTCTTAGTACGCCGTCGTATCTTGGGTGCATATTTACGCTGGACGCTAGGGGCGCTTCCGTAGATTTACATGCCGAATATGTAAATTAGGTATATACGCCGATTCACGAATGAATCCAACCATCTTGCCAACAATTTCTTGAACTTATGAGCACTACCCCTATGTTGATATATCAGTTTCTCCAATCTCAGCACTGTCCCAATATTAGCAATCCATTCTTTCAAGGTTTGGGGGAGCCTCATCCTTCCAGTGTACCATAATAAGTTTCCTCGCCTAAAACAGGACTCTGTGAACTTATCTTCTTCCCACTCGTACTCTTGTAAAGTCTTCTCTTAAATGTAGACTTTGACAAGTGTCCTTCACTTGTCTGGATGTTGTGAATGGGTTTTTCCTTAACATAGAGAGGATCCTGCGATCATCCACCACTGTTGTCTTCCATGGACATCCAGGACTTTTTATGTTGCTGAGCTCACCAGTGCGTTCTTCTTTCTCCAGAATGTACCAAACTGTTGATTTTGCCACTCCTAATGTTGCTGCTATCTCTCTGATGGATTTGTTTCCTTTTTGAAGCCTTACAATGGCATGGACAGCTCCTTTAAACGCATGACGTAGGCTCACAGCAATAGATTCCAAATGCAAATGCCACACTTAGAATCAACTTCAGACCTTTTACCTGCTTAATTGATGAAGAAATAACGAAGGAGTAGCCCACACCTGGACATGAAACAGCTTTTGATTCAATTGTTCAATTACTTTTGGTCCCTTGAAAAAAAGGGGGAGGGTGGATATTCTTAAAAGCTGTAATTCCTAAACCATTCCTCCAATTTGGACGTACATACCCTCAAATTAAACCTGCGGGTGTGCACTTTCAGCCCATATCCATTACATAGCTATAGCTTAAATATGCTTTGTTAAATACCTGAAAAATTCTACAATTGTGTCTGTGTCCAAATATATATGGACCTAACTGTAAGTGCGTGGGTGGGGGGTACAGACAGAAGGGCAGATATGTGTAAGTGGGATTGACAGAAGGACAGATATGTGGTGGGGGGATAGACAGAAGGACAGATATGTGGCGAGGGGAAAGACAGAAGGACGGATATGTGGCGAGGGGAAAGACAGAAGGACGGATATGTGGTGAGGGGAAAGACAGAAGGACGGATATGTGGTGGGGGGGATAGACAGAAGGACGGATATGTGGGGAGGGGAAAGACAGAAGGACAGATATGTGGTGGGGGGAAAGACAGAAGGACAGATATGTGGTGAGGAGAAAGACAGAAGGACAGATATGTGGTGAGGAGAAAGACAGAAGGACAGATATGTGGTGAGGGGAAAGACAGAAGAACAGATATGTGGTGAGGGGAAAGACAGAAGGAGGGATATGTGGTGAGGAGAAAGACAGAAGGACATATATGTGGTGGGGGGAAAGACAGAAGGACAGATATGTGGTGGGGGGAAAGACAGAAGGACAGATATGTGGTGAGGAGAAAGACAGAAGGACAGATATGTGGTGAGGGGAAAGACAGAAGAACAGATATGTGGTGAGGGGAAAGACAGAAGGAGGGATATGTGGTGAGGAGAAAGACAGAAGGACATATATGTGGCGAGGGGAAAGACAGAAGGACAGATATGTGGTGAGGGGAAAGACAGAAGGACAGATATGTGGTGAGAGGAAAGACAGAAGGACAGATATGTGGCGAGGGGAAAGACAGAAGGACAGATATGTGGTGGTGGGGGGAAAGACAGAAGGACAGATATGTGGTGAGAGGAAAGACAGAAGGACAGATATGTGGCGAGGGGAAAGACAGAAGGACAGATATGTGGTGGTGGGGGGGAAGACAGAAGGACGGATATGTGGCGAGGGGAAAGACAGAAGGACCGATATGTGGCGAGGGGAAAGACAGAAGGATGGATATGTGGTGGGGGGAAAGACAGAAGGAGGGATATGTGGTGAGGAGAAAGACAGAAGGACGGATATGTGGTGGGGGGAAAGACAGAAGGACCGATATGTGGCGGGGGGATAGACAGAAGGACGGATATGTGGTGAGGGGAAAGACAGAAGGACAGATATGTGGTGGGGGGGAAAGACAGAAGGACAGATATGTGGTGAGGGGGAAAGACAGAAGGACCGATATGTAGGGGAGGAGAAAGACAGAAGGACAGATATGTGGCGGGGGGATAGACAGAAGGACGGATATGTGGTGAGGGGAAAGACAGAAGGACGGATATGTGGCGAGGGGAAAGACAGAAGGACAGATATGTGGCGAGGGGAAAGACAGAAGGACAGATATGTGGCGAGGGGAAAGACAGAAGGACGCATATGTGGTGAGGGGGAAAGACAGAAGGACGGATATGTGGCGAGGGGAAAGACAGAAGGACAGATATGTGGTGAGGGGAAAGACAGAAGGACAGATATGTGGCGAGGGGAAAGACAGAAGGAGGGATATGTGGTGGGGGGGATAGACAGAAGGACGGATATGTGGCGAGGGGAAAGACAGAAGGACAGATATGTGGTGAGGGGAAAGACAGAAGGACAGATATGTGGTGAGAGGAAAGACAGAAGGACAGATATGTGGAGAGGGGAAAGACAGAAGGACGGATATATGGTGGGGGGGGGGGGAAAGACAGAAGGACAGATATGTGGTGAGGGGAAAGACAGAAGGACAGATATGTGGTGGTGGGGGGGAAGACAGAAGGACGGATATGTGGCGAGGGGAAAGACAGAAGGACAGATATGTGGTGAGGGGGAAAGACAGAAGAAGGACAGATATGTGGTGAGGGGAAAGACAGAAGGACAGATATGTGGTGAGGGGGGATAGACAGAAGGACAGATATGTGGTGAGGGGAAAGACAGAAGGACGGATATGTGGTGAGAGGAAAGACAGAAGGACGGATATGTGGCGAGGGGAAAGACAGAAGGACAGATATGTGGCGAGGGGAAAGACAGAAGGACAGATATGTGGTGAGGGGGAAAGACAGAAGAAGGACAGATATGTGGTGAGGGGAAAGACAGAAGGACAGATATGTGTGGGGGGGGGGGAAAGACAGAAGGACAGATATGTGGTGAGGGGAAAGACAGAAGGACGGATATGTGGTGAGAGGAAAGACAGAAGGACGGATATGTGGCGAGGGGAAAGACAGAAGGACAGATATGTGGCGAGGGGAAAGACAGAAGGACAGATATGTGGCGAGGGGAAAGACAGAAGGACAGATATGTGGCGAGAGGAAAGACAGAAGGACAGATATGTGGTGGGGGGAAAGACAGAAGGACGGATATGTGGCGAGGGGAAAGACAGAAGGACAGATATGTGGTGGGGGGGAAAGACAGAAGGACAGATATGTGGTGGGGGGGAAAGACAGAAGGACGGATATGTGGTGAGGGGAAAGACAGAAGGACAGATATGTGGTGAGGGGAAAGACAGAAGGACAGATATGTGGTGGTGGGGGGGGGAAGACAGAAGGACGGATATGTGGCGAGGGGAAAGACAGAAGGACAGATATGTGGTGAGGGGGAAAGACAGAAGAAGGACAGATATGTGGTGGGGGGAAAGACAGAAGGACAGATATGTGGTGGGAGGGGAAAGACAGAAGGACAAATATGTGGTGAGGGGAAAGACAGAAGGACGGATATGTGGCGGGGGGAAAGACAGAAGGACAGATATGTGGTGGGGGGGGGGTAGACAGAAGGACAGATATGTGGTGGGGGGAAAGACAGAAGGACGGATATGTGGCGGGGGGAAAGACAGAAGGACAGATATGTTGCGAGGGGAAAGACAGAAGGACAGATATGTTGCGAGGGGAAAGACAGAAGGACGGATATATGGTGGGGGGGGGAAAGACAGAAGGACAGATATGTGGTGGGGGGGAAAGACAGAAGGACAGATATGTGGTGAGAAAAAAGACAGAAGGACAGATATGTGGTGAGGGGGGATAGACAGAAGGACAGATATGTGGTGAGGGGAAAGACAGAAGGACAGATATGTGGTGAGAGGAAAGACAGAAGGACAGATATGTGGTGAGGGGAAAGACAGAAGGACAGATATGTGGTGGGGAAAGACAGAAGGACAGATATGTGGGGGGGGGGAAAGACAGAAGGACAGATATGTGGTGGGGGGGAAAGACAGAAGGACAGATATGTGGTGGGGGAAAGACAGAAGGACAGATATGTGGTGAGGGGAAAGACAGAAGGACGGATATGTGGTGGGGGGAAAGACAGAAGGACAGATATGTGGTGAGGGGAAAGACAGAAGGACAGATATGTGGGGGGGGGGGGGAGACAGAAGGACAGATATGTGGGGGGGGGGGGAGACAGAAGGACAGATATGTGGCGAGGGGATAGACAGAAGGACGGATATGTGGTGAGGGGAAAGACAGAAGGACAGATATGTGGTGGGGGGAGAGACAGAAGGACAGATATGTGGTGAGGGGAAAGACAGAAGGACAGATATGTGGTGGGGGGAGAGACAGAAGGACAGATATGTGGTGGGGGGAGAGACAGAAGGACAGATATGTGGTGGGGGGGAAAGACAGAAGGACAGATATGTGGTGGGGGGGAAAGACAGAAGGACAGATATGTGGTGAGGGGAAAGACAGAAGGACAGATATGTGGTGGGGGGATAGAGAGAAGGACGGATATGTGGTGGGGGGATAGAATGAAGGACGGATATATGGTGGGGGGATAGAGAGAAGGACAGATATATGGTGGGGGGATAGAATGAAGGACGGATATATGGTGGGGGGATAGAGAGAAGGACAGATATGTCTTGGGGGGGGATAGAATGAAGGACGGATATATGGTGGGGGGATAGAATGAAGGACGGATATATGGTGGGGGGATAGAATGAAGGACGGATATATGGTGGGGGGATAGGATGAAGGACGGATATGTGGTGGGGGGATAGAATGAAGGACGGATATATGGTGGAGGGATAGAATGAAGGACGGATATATGGTGGGGGGATAGAATGAAGGACGGATATATGGTGGGGGGATAGAATGAAGGACGGATATGTGGTGGGGAGATAGAATGAAGGACGGATATATGGTGGGGGGATAGATGAAGGACGGATATATGGTGGGGGGATAGAATGAAGGACGGATATATGGTGGGGGGATAGAATGAAGGACAGATATATGGTGGGGGGATAGAATGAAGGACGGATATATGGTGGGGGGATAGAATGAAGGAAGGATATATGGTGGGGGGATAGAATGAAGGACGGATATATGGTGGGGGGATAGAATGAAGGACGGATATATGGTGGGGGGATAGAGAGAAGGACAGATATATGGTGGGGGGATAGAATGAAGGACGGATATATGGTGGGGGGATAGAATGAAGGATGGATATGTGGTGGGGGGGATAGAATGAAGGACGGATATATGGTGGGGGGATAGAATGAAGGACGGATATATGGTGGGGGGATAGAATGAAGGACGGATATATGGTGGGGGGATAGAATGAAGGACGGATATATGGTGGGGGGATAGAATGAAGGACGGATATATGGTGGGGGGATAGAGAGAAGGACAGATATATGGTGGGGGGGATAGAATGAAGGAAGGATATATGGTGGGGGGATAGAGAGAAGGACGGATATATGGTGGGGGGATAGAATGAAGGACGGATATATGGTGGGGGGATAGAATGAAGGAAGGATATATGGTGGGGGGATAGAATGAAGGACGGATATATGGTGGGGGGATAGAATGAAGGACGGATATATGGTGGGGGGATAGAATGAAGGACAGATATATGGTGGGGGGATAGGATGAAGGACGGATATATGGTGGGGGGATAGAGAGAAGGACGGATATGTGGTGGGGGGATAGAATGAAGGACGGATATATGGTGGGGGGATAGAGAGAAGGACAGATATATGGTGGGGGGATAGAATGAAGGACGGATATATGGTGGGGGGATAGAGAGAAGGACAGATATGTCTTGGGGGGGATAGAATGAAGGACGGATATATGGTGGGGGGATAGAATGAAGGACGGATATATGGTGGGGGGATAGAATGAAGGACGGATATATGGTGGGGGGATAGGATGAAGGACGGATATGTGGTGGGGGGATAGAATGAAGGACGGATATATGGTGGAGGGATAGAATGAAGGACGGATATATGGTGGGGGGATAGAATGAAGGATGGATATATGGTGGGGGGATAGAATGAAGGACGGATATGTGGTGGGGGGATAGAATGAAGGACGGATATATGGTGGGGGGATAAAATGAAGGACGGATATATGGTGGGGGGATAGAATGAAGGACGGATATATGGTGGGGGGATAGAATGAAGGACAGATATATGGTGGGGGGATAGAATGAAGGACGGATATATGGTGGGGGGATAGAATGAAGGAAGGATATATGGTGGGGGGATAGAATGAAGGACGGATATATGGTGGGGGGATAGAATGAAGGACGGATATATGGTGGGGGGATAGAGAGAAGGACAGATATATGGTGGGGGGATAGAATGAAGGACGGATATATGGTGGGGGGGATAGAATGAAGGATGGATATGTGGTGGGGGGGATAGAATGAAGGACGGATATATGGTGGGGGGATAGAATGAAGGACGGATATATGGTGGGGGGATAGAATGAAGGACGGATATATGGTGGGGGGATAGAATGAAGGAAGGATATATGGTGGGGGGATAGAATGAAGGACGGATATATGGTGGGGGGATAGAATGAAGGACGGATATATGGTGGGGGGATAGAGAGAAGGACAGATATATGGTGGGGGGATAGAATGAAGGACGGATATATGGTGGGGGGATAGAATGAAGGATGGATATGTGGTGGGGGGGATAGAATGAAGGACGGATATATGGTGGGGGGATAGAATGAAGGACGGATATATGGTGGGGGGATAGAATGAAGGACGGATATATGGTGGGGGGATAGAATGAAGGACGGATATATGGTGGGGGGATACAATGAAGGACGGATATATGGTGGGGGGATAGAATGAAGGACGGATATATGGTGGGGGGGATAGAATGAAGGACAGATATATGGTGGGGGGATAGAGAGAAGGACGGATATATGGTGGGGGGATAGAATGAAGGACGGATATATGGTGGGGGGATAGAGAGAAGGACGGATATATGGTGGGGGGATAGAATGAAGGACGGATATATGGTGGGGGGATAGAGAGAAGGACGGATATATGGTGGGGGGATAGAATGAAGGACGGATATATGGTGGGGGGATAGAATGAAGGACAGATATATGGTGGGGGGATAGAGAGAAGGACGGATATATGGTGGGGGGATAGAATGAAGGACGGATATATGGTGGGGGGATAGAATGAAGGACGGATATATGGTGGGGGGATAGAATGAAGGACAGATATATGGTGGGGGGATAGAATGAAGGACGGATATGTGGTGGGGGGATAGAATGAAGGACGGATATATGGTGGGGGGATAGAATGAAGGACGGATAGATGGTGGGGGGGATAGAATGAAGGACGGATATGTGGTGGGGGGGAAAGACAGAAGGACAGATATGTGGCGGGGGGAAAGACAGAAGGACAGATATGTGGCGAGGGGAAAGACAGAAGGACGGATATGTGGTGGGGGAAAGACAGAAGGACAGATATGTGGTGGGGGGGGGTAGACAGAAGGACAGATATGTGGTGGGGGGGGGGTAGACAGAAGGACAGATATGTGGTGGGGGGTAGACAGAAGGACAGATATGTGGTGGGGGGGAAAGACAGAAGGACAGATATGTGGCGAGGGGAAAGACAGAAGGACGGATATGTGGTGGGGGGGAAAGACAGAAGGACGGATATGTGGTGGGGGGGGGGGGAAGACAGAAGGACAGATATGTGGTGAGAGGAAAGACAGAAGGACAGATATGTGGTGGTGGGGGGGGGGGGGAAGACAGAAGGACGGATATGTGGTGAGAGGAAAGACAGAAGGACAGATATGTGGCGAGGGGAAAGACAGAAGGACGGATATGTGGTGGGGGGGAAAGACAGAAGGACAGATATGTGGTGGGGGGGGAAAGACAGAAGGACCGATATGTGGTGAGGAGAAAGACAGAAGGACGGATATGTGGTGAGGGGGAAAGACAGAAGGACAGATATGTGGTGGGGGGAAAGACAGAAGGACAGATATGTGGCGAGGGGAAAGACAGAAGGACAGATATGTGGTGGGGGGATAGAATGAAGGACGGATATATGGTGGGGGGGAGACAGAAGGACAGATATGTGGTGAGGGGGAAAGACAGAAGGACAGATATGTGGTGGGGGAAAGACAGAAGGACAGATATGTGGCGAGGGGATAGAATGAAGGACGGATATATGGTGGGGGGATAGAATGAAGGACGGATATATGGTGGGGGGATAGAATGAAGGACGGATATATGGTGGGGGGATAGAATGAAGGACGGATATGTGGTGGGGGGATAGAATGAAGGACGGATATGTGGTGGGGGGATAGAATGAAGGACGGATATATGGTGGGGGGATAGAATGAAGGACGGATATATGGTGGGGGGATAGAATGAAGGACGGATATGTGGTGGGGGGATAGAATGAAGGACAGATATATGGTGGGGGGATAGAGAGAAGGACGGATATATGGTGGGGGGATAGAATGAAGAACAGATATATGGTGGGGGGATAGAATGAAGGACGGATATATGGTGGGGGGATAGAATGAAGAACAGATATATGGTGGGGGGGATAGGATGAAGGATGGATATATGGTGGGGGGATAGAATGAAGGAAGGATATATGGTGGGGGGATAGAATGAAGGACGGATATATGGTGGGGGATAGAATGAAGGAAGGATATATGGTGGGGGGATAGAATGAAGGACGGATATATGGTGGGGGGATAGAATGAAGGACAGATATGTGGTGGGGGGATAGAATGAAGGACGGATATATGGTGGGGGGATAGGATGAAGGACAGATATATGGTGGGGGGATAGAATGAAGGACGGATATATGGTGGGGGGATAGAATGAAGGATGGATATATGGTGGGGGGATAGAATGAAGGAAGGATATATGGTGGGGGGATAGAGAGAAGGACGGATATATGGTGGGGGGATAGAATGAAGGACAGATATATGGTGGGGGGATAGGATGAAGGACGGATATATGGTGGGGGGATAGAATGAAGGACGGATATATGGTGGGGGGTAGAATGAAGGAAGGATATATGGTGGGGGGATAGAGAGAAGGACGGATATATGGTGGGGGGATAGAATGAAGGACGGATATATGGTGGGGGGATAGAATGAAGGAAGGATATATGGTGGGGGGATAGAATGAAGGACGGATATATGGTGGGGGGATAGAATGAAGGACGGATATATGGTGGGGGGATAGAATGAAGGACAGATATATGGTGGGGGGATAGGATGAAGGACGGATATATGGTGGGGGGATAGAGAGAAGGACGGATATGTGGTGGGGGGATAGAATGAAGGACGGATATATGGTGGGGGGATAGAGAGAAGGACAGATATATGGTGGGGGGATAGAATGAAGGACGGATATATGGTGGGGGGATAGAGAGAAGGACAGATATGTCTTGGGGGGGATAGAATGAAGGACGGATATATGGTGGGGGGATAGAATGAAGGACGGATATATGGTGGGGGGATAGAATGAAGGACGGATATATGGTGGGGGGATAGGATGAAGGACGGATATGTGGTGGGGGGATAGAATGAAGGACGGATATATGGTGGAGGGATAGAATGAAGGACGGATATATGGTGGGGGGATAGAATGAAGGATGGATATGTGGTGGGGGGGATAGAATAAAGGACGGATATATGGTGGGGGGATAGAATGAAGGACGGATATATGGTGGGGGGATAGAATGAAGGACGGATATATGGTGGGGGGATAGAATGAAGGACGGATATATGGTGGGGGGATAGAATGAAGGACGGATATATGGTGGGGGGATAGAATGAAGGACGGATATATGGTGGGGGGATAGAGAGAAGGACAGATATATGGTGGGGGGATAGAATGAAGGACGGATATATGGTGGGGGGATAGAATGAAGGATGGATATGTGGTGGGGGGGATAGAATGAAGGACGGATATATGGTGGGGGGATAGAATGAAGGACGGATATATGGTGGGGGGATAGAATGAAGGAAGGATATATGGTGGGGGGATACAATGAAGGACAGATATATGGTGGGGGGATAGAATGAAGGACAGATATATGGTGGGGGGATAGAATGAAGGACAGATATATGGTGGGGGGATAGAGAGAAGGACGGATATGTGGTGGGGGGATAGAATGAAGGACGGATATATGGTGGGGGGATAGAGAGAAGGACGGATATATGGTGGGGGGATAGAATGAAGGACGGATATATGGTGGGGGGATAGAGAGAAGGACAGATATATGGTGGGGGGATAGAGAGAAGGACGGATATATGGTGGGGGGATAGAATGAAGGACGGATATATGGTGGGGGGATAGAATGAAGGACGGATATATGGTGGGGGGATAGAATGAAGGACAGATATATGGTGGGGGGATAGAGAGAAGGACGGATATATGGTGGGGGGATAGAATGAAGGACGGATATATGGTGGGGGGATAGAATGAAGGACGGATATATGGTGGGGGGATAGAATGAAGGACGGATATATGGTGGGGGGAAAGACAGAAGGACAGATATGTGGTGGGGGGAAAGACAGAAGGACAGATATGTGGCGAGGGGAAAGACAGAAGGACGGATATGTGGTGGGGGGGAAAGACAGAAGGACAGATATGTGGTGGGGGGGAAAGACAGAAGGACGGATATGTGGTGGGGGGGGGGGAGACAGAAGGACAGATATGTGGTGAGGGGGAAAGACAGAAGGACAGATATGTGGTGAGGGGAAAGACAGAAGGACGGATATGTGGTGGGGGGATAGAATGAAGGACGGATATGTGGTGGGGGGGGGGGAAGACAGAAGGACAGATATGTGGTGAGAGGAAAGACAGAAGGACGGATATGTGGTGGGGGGGGGGGGAGACAGAAGGACAGATATGTGGTGGGGGGAAAGACAGAAGGACGGATATGTGGTGGGGGGATAGAATGAAGGACGGATATATGGTGTGGGGGGGGGGGGATAGAATGAAGGACGGATATATGGTGGGGGGGATAGAATGAAGGATGGATATATGGTGGGGGGGATAGAATGAAGGACGGATATATGGTGGGGGGGGATAGAATGAAGGACGGATATATGGTGGGGGGATAGAATGAAGGACGGATATATGGTGGGGGGATAGAATGAAGGACGGATATGTGGTGGGGGGATAGAATGAAGGACGGATATATGGTGGGGGGATAGAATGAAGGACGGATATATGGTGTGGGGGGGGGGATAGAATGAAGGACGGATATATGGTGGGGGGGATAGAATGAAGGATGGATATATGGTGGGGGGGATAGAATGAAGGACGGATATATGGTGGGGGGATAGAATGAAGGACGGATATGTGGTGGGGGGATAGAATGAAGGACGGATATATGGTGGGGGGATAGAATGAAGGACGGATATATGGTGGGGGGATAGAATGAAGGACGGATATATGGTGGGGGGATAGAATGAAGGACGGATATATGGTGGGGGGATAGAATGAAGGACGGATATATGGTGGGGGGATAGAATGAAGGACGGATATATGGTGGGGGGATAGAATGAAGGACGGATATATGGTGTGGGGGGGGATAGAATGAAGGACGGATATATGGTGGGGGGATAGAATGAAGGACGGATATGTGGTGGGGGGGATAGAATGAAGGACGGATATATGGTGGGGGGATAGAATGAAGGATGGATATATGGTGGGGGGATAGAATGAAGGACAGATATATGGTGGGGGGATAGAATGAAGGACGGATATATGGTGGGGGGATAGAATGAAGGACGGATATATGGTGGGGGGGATAGAATGAAGGACGGATATGTGGTGGGGGGATAGAATGAAGGACGGATATATGGTGGGGGGATAGAATGAAGGACGGATATATGGTGGGGGGATAGAATGAAGGACGGATATATGGTGGGGGGGATAGAATGAAGGACGGATATATGGTGGGGGGATAGAATGAAGGACGGATATATGGTGGGGGGGATAGAATGAAGGATGGATATATGGTGGGGGGATAGAATGAAGGACGGATATATGGTGGGGGGATAGAGAGAAGGACGGATATATGGTGGGGGGAGATAGAATGAAGGACGGATATATGGTGGGAGGGATAGAATGAAGGACGGATATATGGTGGGGGGATAGAGAGAAGGACGGATATATGGTGGGGGGATAGAATGAAGGACGGATATATGGTGGGGGGGATAGAATGAAGGACGGATATATGGTGGGGGGATAGAGAGAAGGACGGATATATGGTGGGGGGAGATAGAATGAAGGACGGATATATGGTGGGAGGGATAGAATGAAGGACGGATATATGGTGGGGGGATAGAGAGAAGGACGGATATATGGTGGGGGGATAGAATGAAGGACGGATATATGGTGGGGGGGATAGAATGAAGGACGGATATATGGTGGGGGGATAGGATGAAGGACGGATATGTGGTGGGGGGATAGGATGAAGGACGGATATGTGGTGGGGGGATAGAGAGAAGGACGGATATATGGTGGGGGGATAGAATGAAGGACGGATATATGGTGGGGGGATAGAATGAAGGACGGATATATGGTGGGGGGGATAGAATGAAGGACGGATATATGGTGGGGGGATAGGATGAAGGACGGATATGTGGTGGGGGGATAGAGAGAAGGACGGATATGTGGTGGGGGGGATAGAATGAAGGACGGATATATGGTGGGGGGATAGAATGAAGGACGGATATATGGTGGGGGGATAGGATGAAGGACGGATATATGGTGGGGGGGATAGAATGAAGGACGGATATATGGTGGGGGGATAGAATGAAGGACGGATATATGGTGGGGGGGATAGAATGAAGGACGGATATATGGTGGGAGGGATAGAATGAAGGACGGATATATGGTGGGGGGAGGTGTCTCAGGACAGTTGGAGGGTGTAGGGGGAGGGGGGGAGTATTGGGGGAGAGGTAGTAGCAGGTGTAATGGGGGATGGTAAAATGAGGGGGGTAGTTTCTGAGGGTGTAATGGGGGTGGGGTAATATGAGGGGGTATTGGGGGATGGTAATATAAGGAGTCTCAGGCTGAAGACAGGTGGGGGAGGGTCAGTCCTGGGGTGCAGTATGTTGGGGGATGGTAATATGAGGGAGGTACGAGGTTTCTGATGCCTCACATTTCACAGGCTGGGGGTGGGACTGTTTCCTCCTCGGCATTCTATCTTCTCTCCGGCACTTCCGGTCCGTACAGCTGAGATCGCCGGTGTACTTCCGGTGGCGCGCTGCCTCCTGGGAGGTGTAGTTCTAAGACGGATACGCCCCCTCACTCCGACCAGCACCCTCCTACGAGTCACATGACCTCAGGTTCCCCCCGCCTACACTTAAAACGACCAATCCGACGTTTCTCCGTCACAAAAGATCCCGTTGTCCCCGCCCCCTCCAATCCACCCGGAGAGGGGGATCCAGCTCTCTCCACCGACCTTTATTAGTTCTGGCCCCGCCCCCGCATTGTAAAGGTGTGGCCACGTCAGCGTGTGTAAAACTGCGACCGCCCCCGCCCCCTAGCGGCGGATTTAACCCCTTGCTACCCAGATCAATGCTGACACTTCTCTCCTACATGTATTTTTTGGCTAGAAAATTACACAGAACCCCCAAACATTATGTTTTTTTTTTAGCAGAGACCCTAGAGATTACAATGGCCGTCTTTGCAACTTTTTTTTAACTTGAATGGTATTTGCGCAGCATTTTTTTTCAAAGCGTTTTTTTTTTTTTTTGTGCTTTAAAAAAATAAATACAAATAAAGTAGTTAGCCCAATTTTTTTTTTTGCATAATGTGAAAGATAATATTACGCCAAATAAATAGATACCTAACATGTCACGTTTTAAAATTGCACACGCTCGTGGAATGGCGCCAAACTTAAAAAATCCACATAGTTAACCCTTTACATATTTTTTTTTTACAGGTTACATGTTTTGAGTTACAGAGTAGGTCTAGGGATAGAATTATTGCTCTCGCTCCAACGTTTGCGGCGATACCTTACATGTGTGGTTTGAACACTGTTTTCCTATGGGGGCGGGACTTACGTATGCGTTTGCTTCTGTGTGCGGGGACAGGGGCCCTTTAATTACATTTTAGTTAATTTAACTTTTATTTTTTTAGTTTGACACTTAAAAAATAATAATATTAATAATTTTGATCACTTTTATTCCTATTACAGGAATGTAAACATCCCTTGTAATAGGAATAGGGCATGACAGGTCCTCTTTACAGTGAGATATGGGGGGGGGAGGGGGGTCACAATAAGACCTCACATTTCACCACGAGACTGGAAAGCCTGAAATCCCCCAAAAACGATTTTTGGCGCCATTTGTTTGAATACAGAGGCTGGGCGCCCGTCCTCCGAACGATCATGGAGACTCCGGCGACCATCTGGTCCACCGGAAATCTCTATGGTAAACATTCAGGGCTGGGGATCCGTTCTCCGACTAACCGATGGCAGCCTCCAGTAAGAACGATCATGGAGACTCCGGCGACCATCTGGTCACTCAGAAATCTCTATGGTAAACATTCGGGGCCGGGGATCCGTTCTCCGACTCACCGATGGCAGCCTCCAGTAAGGACGATCATGGAGACTCCGGCGACCATCTGGTCACTCGGAAATCTCTATGGTAAACATTCGGGGCCGGGGATCCGTTCTCCGACTCACCGATGGCAGCCTCCAGCAAGAACGATCATGGAGACTCCGGCGACCATCTGGTCACTCGGAAATCTCTATGGTAAACATTCGGGGCCGGGGATCCATTCTCCGACTCACCGATGGCAGCCTCTAGTAAGGACGATCAGCCGCTATGATTGTTCTTATGGTGTAGATCAGAGATATGCAACTAGCGGTCCTCCAGCTGTTGCAAAACTACAAGTCCCATCATGCCTCTGGGTGTCATGCTTGTGGCTGTCAGAGTCTTGCTATGCCTCATGGGACTTGTAGTTCTGCAACAGCTAGAAGTCCGCTTATTGAATATCCCTGGTGTAGGGAATCGCCATCTGAAAAATCCAATATCTGGACATTGGCCCAGATTCAGGTACACTTGCGCTTTATTTGCGGAGGCACAGGGCACCGATTTTGCCCTGCGCCCCCGCAAATATTTTGTGCTGCCCTCGAATTACGGAGCAGTAGCTCCGTAAATTGCGAGGGCGTGCCGGCAAAATTGCCCGGCGTAAGCGAACGCAATGTAAATTATCCCGCCGGGGGCGGAAATCATTTAAATTAGGCGCGCTCCTGCGCCGAGCGCATGCTCCGTCGGGAAACTTTCCCGACGTGCATTGCGGCAAATGACGTCGCAAGGACGTCATTTGCTTCAAAGTGAACGTGAATGGCGTCCAGCGCCATTCACGATTCACTTACGCAAACGACGTAGATTTTAAATATCGCGACGCAGGAACGTGGGTATCCTTTAGCATTGGCTGCGCCTGCTATTAGGATGTGTAACCTTACGCGAAACCCGACGTACGCAAACTACGTAATTTGCGTACGCAGGGCTCGCACAACGTTGTGAATCGGTGTTAGTTTGCAATTTGCATACTATACACTGAGCACAATGGGAGCGCCCCCTAGCGGCCAACGCAAGAATGCAGCCTAAAATCTGCGAGGCATAAGAGCCTTATGCCACGCAGATTTTAGGCTGCAGTCGGCGTAGCGATGTTCCTGAATCAGGAGCAATCGCTACGCCGGAGCAAGTAAGCAATTGCGCTGTGTAACCTATGGTTACACAGGCGCAATTGCTTCTTGAATCTGGCCCAATGTCTGTAGCTGCACCTATCATGTAGAAAGTACTCCCATTCCTTCTAGGTGAAAGCACAGAGATAATATTTCTCCAAGGGGATGGAAGGATGGGAGGGGCGGCAATGCCACCCTGGAAAAGGGGGCAGATAAGTTCATAGAAGCCACCGCATGGGATGGCTGGGAGGTCCAGCTAGGAAGGACCCAATCCTCAAAGATGGGCACCTTGGTTTGTTCCACAACTGAACCCACTAATAGGCGTAGATCGCTAGTAGGGTTGCCAATGACTTGCTCTCTTCACCAGAGATAATTTGAGCGTGTCTCACTAGGGAAGTCTGGGGAAAGGGACGAGGGAAGGTGCATATCCCTTCGAGGGAAGGTGCATATCCCTTCGAGGGAAGGTGCATATCCCTTCGAGGGAAGGTGCATATCCCTTCGAGGGAAGGTGCATATCCCTTCGAGGGAAGGTGCATATCCCTTCGAGGGAAGGTGCATATCCCTTCGAGGGAAGGTGCATATCCCTTCGAGGGAAGGTGGGCAGAACGGAGGAGGCAAGAGACGGAGGCGGGAAGAGGCAAAGGTGGCAGAAGGCATTCTAGCGTTATAGGGAAAAGAGGCACCCTAGAAAAATAAAGGATGGGGAACATGTGGTAGCCAGAAGAATCATCCAAGACACAGAGGGAAGGATGGAAGGCAGGAGAATTTTAAGAGATATAGGAGAGGATAAATCCAGAGATAGAGGAATGGGGGCAGTAGAAAAATCTAGATAGAGGGAATGAAGAAAATTATTATAAAACATGCAAGAATGGGAATAGATGGAAAGTAATCCTAGGACATACATAGGGGAAGTCTAGAGCTATAGGAAAGATGAAGGCCATGGTAAATCTATAGCAATATAGGGGAGGGGGTAGGATACAGGTTGGGTAAATTCTAAAAATATTTGGGGGGGGGGGTGCAAAGGATGAAAGTCACAAATTCTAGAGATATATGGGAACAGAGGATGTAGGTCAGGGGAAATCCAAAGAAAGGGGAAAATTGGAGCTATAGGAATTGATGGGAGCGATAGACAGATAGTTGGAGGCACAGGACATATATAGATATAGAAATCTATGGGGGGGGGGGTTAAAAGGTAGAGTCTAGAAATATGGTAACAAGGGTGGAGGAATTCTGAGGGGGGGAAAAAAAAAACCCAAGAGGGGGGAAGGAGGTTCAAAAAATATAGGGAATTGGGGGGGGGGGGGGGGTGAGGTTGGAAGAATTGATGAGGTGGAGTAGGGGGCGGGGTGGAATTGTAGAGATAGAGGGATGGTGGCAAGCAGAATGAAAGCCAAGAGAATTCTAGAGATCTAGTTAAAGGGCAGGATTGAGAAGGAGGGGGAGCAGGATGAAGATAATTCTAGAGATATAGGAACGTCTTAGGTGAGGTTGGAAAAAAAACATGACGACAAGCCCAACCTTTGAGAGACTGAAAAAAACGGTTGAGGGGGGAGGGGAAAGGATGGAGGCCAAGGGATTTCTAGAAATATAAAATGGATGAAGGGAATTCAAGAGATCTTGTAATTCTGGAGCACTAGAGGGGATATGAAAAGGAGGGAGATCAAAATTTCTAGAGATCTAGGAGGTAGAGATACAGCAGAACCTCGGATTACGAGTATAATCCGTTCCAGGAGAATGTTGGTAATCCAAATCACTCTCATATCAAAGCGATTTTCCCCATTGAAGTCAATGGAAACAAAAAAAAATTTGTTCCGCATTGATTTCAATGTCATGCAATACCGCATGTGACCAGAGGTAGGGGGCGCCAGATAGCCTTGTAAAACACTTAGAAAGGCCCGAGGACAACACAGCTGAACACCTCAGCAACTGAGAATTTTTGAAATTTTCTGAACTGCGCTGATGGGTTCTAGGGGCAGGATGGTGATAGAGTATTGAGGGGAATGATGGAGGTTGAGTGAGAGATATAGGGAGGATTAGAGGGGAGTTGTAGAGATGGGGGGGGTTTAGTATGTGGGTAGAGTTGGGTGTAGGTGTTAAAGATCATAGGAGGATTATGTGGGACCCACCTTGCTATGGACAGTAACTGCTTTAATACAGGGAGGCGGAAGTATGTTATCCCCTTCTGATTTCTTACACTTGCCCACTGACAAATAAAAGATCAGGCTATAATTGTAACGGTTGGTTTATTTTAAACAGTGAGACAGAACAAAAAACAGAAACAAAAAAGCACATTTCAAAAAAGTTATAAAATTGATTTGCATTTTAATGAGTGAAATAAGTATTTGATCCCCAATCAGCAAGGTCTCCCAGGTGTCTTCTATATGGGCAACAAGCTGATTAGGAGCACTCGTTAAGACGCAGCTCGCCCCGTTTTTCAGCTCAAGGGACCGATCGCAGGACTCCAGCGGTGATCGGGTCCACGGAGCTTCGGACCAGGTCGCGGGCCCGCGACTAGGCACTTAAAGAGGACTTTCGTGTTTGTGCCCAGCCGTGCCATTCTGCTGACGTATATCTGCAGGAGGCGGTCCTTAAGTGGTTAAAGAGGAAGTAAACCCTCTTTTCCCAAAACATCCTGCAAGACAAAGACATAATGAGCTAGTATGCATACTGGCTCATTATGTAGTACTTACCCAAGATCGATGCCCCAGCAGCGGTGCTCGCTGTCCTCCGTCTCTCTCCACGAGTGACTTCCGCATTATGCGACTCCGGCGCTGTGACTGGCCGGAGCCGCAATGACATCACCCCCGCACATGTGCGGGTGCCGCCACTAACTGCATGATCACTGTTGAAAGCGGCACGCTCAGTGCGCCATTGTCTACGGCACATCTGTGCCTTTCTTTTGCAAATACCTCCTAAACCGTGTAGGTTTAGGAGATATTTGTTGCAGCTACAGGTAAGACTTAATCTAGCCTTACCCGTAGGTTAACTACTTGCCGACCTGCCGCCGCCGTTTTACAGCGGCAGGTTGGCTCCCCTGCGCGAGAGCCCGTAGCTCTACGTCGGCTCTCTCGCAGGATACTAGGGGCGCGCGTGCCCCCCCCCCCAGTCCTGTGCGCTTGTGCCCGGCGGGAGCGATCACCGCCAGGCACACGCGATCGCTCGTTACAGAGCGGGGACCGGGAGCTCTCGGTCCTGTCGGGGGGGGGGGGATGCTGATCCTCTGTTCATACAATGTATGAACAGCGATCAGTCATTTCCCCTAGTGAGGTCACCCCCCCACAGTAAGAACACACCCAGGAAACATACTTCACCCCTTCCCCGCCCCCTTAGTGTTAACCCCTTCACTGCCAGTGGCATTTTTATAGTAATCCAATGCATTTTTATAGCACTGATCGCTATAATGCCAATGGTCCCAAAAATGTGTCAAAAGTTTCTGAAGTGTCCGCCATAATGTCGCAGTACCAGGGGGTGGGGGGGGAAATGGCGGATCGCCGCATTACTAGTAAAAAAAAAAAAAGTTAATAAAAATGCCATAAAAATATCCCCTATTTTGTAAACGCTATAACTTTTGCGCAAACCAATCAATAAATGCTTATTGCGATTTTTTTTTACGAAAAATAGGTAGAATACGTATCGGCTTAAACTGAGGAAAAAAACGTTTGATATATTTTTGGGAGATATTTATTATAGCAAAAAGTAAAAAAATATTATTAATTTTTTCTCAAAATTGTCACTTTATTTTTGTTTATAGCGCCAAAATTAAAAACCGCAGAGGTGATCAAATACCACCAAAAGAAAGCTCTATTTGTGGGGAAAAAAGGACGCCAATTTTGTTTGGGAGCCACGTCGCACGACCGCGCAATTGTCTGTTAAAGCGACGCAGTGCCGAATCGCAAAAAGTGCTCTGGTCTCTGGGCAGCAATATGGTCCGGGGGTTAAAGTGGTCTGTAAGGGTTTACAGCAAATCTAACGACTTGGCGAGGATCGGCAAAGAGAAGGGGGGGGGGGGGAAGTCACCAATGAAATGTGTGCAAACCTGGTGGCCAACTACAAGAAACGTCCGACCTCTCCGATTGTCACCAAGTACAAAGTCATGTTTTGTGAAATACTTATGTCACTCATTAAAATGAAATTCAATTTATAACGTTTTAGAAATGCATTTTTTTTGGATATTTGTTATTCTGTCTCTCACTGTTAAAATAAACCTACCATTAAAATTATAGACCGACCATTTGTCAGCGAGCAAACCAACAAATTTAGCAGGGGGTCAAATCCCCCCCTCCACTGTAGGTCTCCCACTAGGGTTGTCCCGATACCATTTTTTTTGAGACCGAGTACAAGTACCGATACTTTTTTTTTTTTGTTTATGTCATGTGACAGTATTTTTTTACAGTGATTTTCTGTGTTTTTTTTTTTTTTTTGGGGGGGTGGATTGTTAGTGTGGTTTTTTTATTTACATGTTATTTTAACCACTTCCCGCCCGGCCTATGGCCGATTTACGTCCGGGAAGTGGTTATGAAATCCTGACAGGACGTTCTAGAACGTCCTGCAGGATTTCATGCCGCGCGCGCCCGTGGGGGCGCGCATCGCGGCGATCGGTGATGCGGGGTGTCAGACTGACACCCTGCATCTCCGATCTCGGTAAAGAGCCTCCGGCGGAGACTCTTTACCACGTGATGAGCCGTGTCCAACCACGGCTGATCACAATGTAAACAGGAAGAGCCGCCGATGGCTCTTCCTCACTCGCGTCTAACAGACGCGAGGAGAGGATAGCCGATCGGCGGCTCTCCTGACAGGGGGGGGTTAGCGCTGATTGTTTATCAGCGCAGCCCCCCCTCGGATCGCCACACTGGACCACCAGGGATGCCCACCCTGGAGCACCAGGGTGGGCAAAAAAAAAAAGACAGAAAAAAAAAAAAAGCATAAAGAAAAAAAAAAAGATGCCAGTCAGTGCCCACAAATGGGCACTGACTGGCAACCTGGCAAAAATCAGTGCTGCCACCCCAGTGTCCATCAGCGCCAGCGCCACCCCAGTGTCCATCAGTGCCACCCCACAGTGCCCATCCATGCCCAGTGCCCATCTGTGCCACCCATAAGTATCCATCAGTGCCGCCCATGAGTGCCCATCTGTGCCGCCTATGAGTGCCCAGTGCCGCCCATGAGTGCCCATCAGTACCACCTATGTGTGCCCATCAGTGCCGCCTATGTGTGCCCATCAGTGCCGCCTACCAGCGCCGCCAATCAGTGCCACCTCATCTGTGCCCGTCAGTACTACCTCATCAATGTCCATCAGTGCCATCTCATCGGTGCCCATTAGTGCCGCCATATCAGTGCCCGTAATTGAAAGAGAAAACTTATTTACAAAAAAATTAACAGAAAAAAATAAAAACGTATTTTTTTTTCCAAATTTTCAGCCTTTTTTTAGTTGTGCAAAAAAAATAAAAATCGCAGAGGTGATCGAATACCACCAAAAGAAAGCTCTATTTGTGGGGAAAAAAGGACACCAATTTTGTTTGGGTACAGTGTAGCACGACCGCGCAATTGCCATTCAAAGTGCGACAGTGCTGAAAGCTGAAAATTGGCTTGGGCGGGAAGCTGCGTAAGTACCTGTTATAGAAGTGGTTAACCACTTGACAATCGGGCCTATTTTGGCACTTCTCTCCATGTAAAAATCACAATTTTTTTGCTAGAAAATTAATCAGAACCCCCAAACATTATATATTTTTTTAGCAGACATCCTAGGGAATAAAATGGCAGTCATTGCAATACTTTTTGTCACACCGTATTTGCGCAGCGGTCTTACAAGCGCACTTTTTTGGGGAAAAAATCCTTTTTTGGAATTAAAAAATACGACAATAATTTTTGCCCAATTTTTTTATATCGTGAAAGATAATGTTACGCCGAGTAAAATGATACCCAACATGACACGCTTAAAAATTGCGCCCGCTCGTGGCATGGCGTCAAACTTTTACCCTTAAAAATCTCGATAGGCGACGTTTAAAAAATTCTACAGGTTGCATTTTTTGAGCTACAGAGTAGGTCTAGGGCTAGAATTATTGCTCTCGCTCTAACGATCGCGGCGATACCTCACTTGTGTGGTTTGAACACCGTTTTCATATGCGGGCGCTACTCGCGTATGTGTTCGCTTCTGTACGCGAGCTCGTCGGGACGGGGCATTTTAAAAAAAAAAAATGTTTTGTTTTCTTTTTTTTTTTATTTTAGTGTAAAAAATAAATATGTATCACTTTTATTCCTATTACAAGAAATGTAAACATCCCCTGTAATAGAAAAAAGCATGACAGGTCCTCTTAAATATGAGATCTGGGGTCAAAAAGACCTCACATCTCATATTTAGACTTAAATGCAAAAAAATAAAAAAAAAATTAAACTGTCATTTTTTCAAATGACAGAAAAAAAAAATGTTGCTTTAAGACGCTGGGCGGGACTGACGTTTTGACATCACTTCCGCCCAGCAGAGCTATGGAGATGGGTGGGGGCGATTTTTCCCTCACTCGCAACGGACCCGATCACCTCCGCAGCTACCGACTGCTCCGGTAAGCGGCGGAGGGCGCGGGAGAGCGGCGGGAGGGCCCCTCGCCCGCCACCGATAAGGGCGATCTCGCGGCGAATCCGCTGCGGAGACCGCCGTTATCGTTTACAGGACCGTTGGCACTAAAGATAGATACCTCGGTTGTGGCAGCAGCTGCTGCCGTTACTATACGTAAGGCGGTTGTTAAGTGGTTAAAAGACAGCACGGGGGGTCGACTTGGAACTCCCATGCCTGCCCAGGTATCGGCTGAGGCATCGGAGCATTTCGCGCCCCCCTCGAGTACAAGTACAAGGGGAAATGCTTGGTATCGGGACATCCCCATCTCCCACCACATCAATCCTTCCCATCCAGCAATGACAGTTGAAACCGGGTGAATGTGACCCTACACCGGGGTCTAGCACTGCCAACAGTCAGGACCCCCCCACAACTGTTAGAGTAATAAGAGGACACCACCTTACAGATCCATCCCGCCAACTCCCTCAGGGGTGAGCTTGGTGTGCAAGGACCTACTTGGGAGATTCACCTTCTATACTTGTCCCTTGGATAGAAAGCCATGGTGTTCGCTATAGGCAGTAAGGGGACACTTGCTCTGGTGGTCAGTGTGAGCGTTTTTTTTTTTCTTACTTTGGGAAGATTCCCTCTCACTTTCTGTTGTGTTTTCAAGTGACTCCAGATTGAGTTTGAACTGTTCCCAATCAAGAGTTATATTTTAATAAGGGGGCTGTAAAGGTTCCCGTTTTTTCACCTTAAAGCGGGAGTTCACCCATTTTTTTTTTTCTCTTTTCCCCTTAGATTCCTGCTCGTTCGGTCTAGGGGAATCGGCTATTTGTATTAAAATATGAGCAGTACTTACCCGTTTTCGAGCTGCATCCTCTCCGTCGCTTCCGGGTATGGGTCTTCGGGAGTGGGCGTTCCTTCTTGATTGACATTCTTCCGAGAGGCTTCCGACGGTCGCATCCATCGCGTCACTCGTAGCCGAAAGAAGCCGAACGTCGGTGCGGCTCTATACTGCGCCTGCGCACCGACGTTCGGCTTCTTTTGGAAAATCATGACGCGATGGATGCGACCGTCGGAAGCCTCTCTTCGGAAGACTGTCAATCAAAATAGGAACGCCCAGTCCCACAGCCCATACCCGGAAGCGGCGGAGAAGATGCATCTCGTAAACTGTAAGTACAGCTCATATTTTAAAACACCTAGCCGATTCCCCTAGACAAAACGAGCATCCATCTAGAGGGAAAAAGTATATTGTACGGGTGAACCTCCGCTTTAATACATCCTATGCGGCTGTCAATCAAAACCAATGAAGCGGGGGGGCAGGGCCGAGTCCTGCACTCAGCAGCTATGGATGCCAAATGCAGTACTTGGGAGCGCAAAGATTACCCTCTTGGGGGTGTGCTTCCCGGGGGGGGGGGGGGGGGGGGTTTATGTGGTAGGGAGGAGCCGAGAGCCACCAGAAAACACAGTTTGGGGCCACTCTGCAAAACGAGATGCACAGTGGAGGCAAGTAGGACATGTTTGTTATTTAAAGCGGAGTTCCGGCCACAATTTCACTTTTTAAATATAAATACCCCTGTAATACACAAGCTTAATGTATTCTAGTAAAGTTAGTCTGTAAACTAAGGTCCGTTTTGTTAGGTTGTTACAGCATTTAGACACTTTATAAAAAAGAAATTGACTGGGGCCATCTTAAGTGTGGGCATCATGAAGCCAGACTGTATGACTTCCTGGATTTCAGCCTTGCAGATCTCGCACATGCTCAGCAATGTAATAGTTTTTTCAGATCAGGTTTCAGCACCTGTGCTGTCCAAGTCACATGATTCTTCGAGACTGGGGAGTGCACAGACTCCTGGAAAGTTACACCCACTACATTCCCAGGAGTCTGTGCGGTGTAGGTTAGGAAGCTTAAGCACCTAGGTGCAGGAAGATTAACCATTCTGCCTAGCAACAACACTTTGAAGGCATCTAAAAAAAAATTGTTTTTTTCTTAAAGGACTAATGACATTTTTTTAAAACTACTGATGTAATGTTATATTTATGGGTGGAACTCCACTTTAAAAAAAAAAAAGCGAACCTTTAGTATCACTTTAATGTCAAAGCCCACCAAGAACCTTGGGAAAGGTGCAAATGTTTAACGTATACCCTTTGTGGCCTCCTCTGGATGAGCCCTCCTGTCCTAACCAATAGGTGAGCCCAGGTACAGCTTGGTGTCCAGGCAGAATAGCCAGCTAGGTCATTGCAGAGGGTTTGGTGAAGATGGGTCTGCACACCTTGCAAGCCACGTACAGGCCCATTACATCTCCAATATAGAAAAACTGCAAGCCAGCTCCATCCAAAACTTCAGCCCGAGAAAAAAACTGACCCCACAGCTCAATTGTTAAAGGGCCAAACCATGTGAGCAAGAGAAGCATCTTTACCCAATAACCTTTTTAGAAGCCCCCACTTTTTTTTCTCTTGATTTTTCAGAGCATTTTTTTCCTACAAACACACCCCATCTATGACCCTCATCCCATGCCCACCGACCCCGTGTCCCTTTGTACCAAAATTACCATTTAACACTCTCACCCCTTACTCAATTACCAACCGTCATACCTCACTTCATTACCAACCCTTATCCGAACAAGCCACCCCCCTCTATTCATTGTCCCCTCACCCCATCCTATCCCCAATCTACTCATTCCCCCGTTTTCACATATCCCAACCTTCTCATTACCCATTGCCTCCATCACCCCCCAAAAAAAAAAATTCTGTCCCTGAGCCAATGGCATGCACCCCCCCCCCCCCCCCCCCGGGAAAACATGTAAACCCCTTCATGACCAGAAGTCACCGTTGACCAGACCCAGTTCATCAGTGTCTGACAACTGACTGATGTACCCTATTTTAAGGCCGTCATTTGAAACCTAAGAAAATGTTCTTAGAAAATTGGGGGGGGGGGGGGAGCCACCTTATTGTGAAACCACACTACCCGGTTGCCATTTACAAAGGAGAGACTCAGAGCTGGCGAGCACCCAACCCCCCGCCCCCCCCATGCCAGACCACCAGCCTGGCAGGCACCCCCCCCCCCCCCATGCCAGACCACCAGCCTGGCAGGCACCCAACCCCCCCATGCCAGACCACCAGCCTGGCAGGCACCCAACCCCCCCCCCATGCCAGACCACCAGCCTGGCAGGCACCCAACCCCCCCCCATTGCCAGACCACCAGCCTGGCAGGCACCCAACCCCCCCATGCCAGACCACCAGCCTGGCAGGCACCCAACCCCCCCCATGCCAGACCACCAGCCTGGCAGGCACCCAACCCCCCCCATGCCAGACCACCAGCCTGGCAGGCACCCAACCCCCCCCCCCCTCATGCCAGCCGGCACCCAAACCCCCCCCCCCCCCCCTCATGCCAGCCCAGCAGGCACCCAACCCCCCACCAGACCACCAGGCACCCAACCTCCCACCAGCCCAGTCGGCACCCAACCCCCCCCCCCATGCCAGACCAGACCACCAGCCCAGCCTGGCAGGCACCCAAACCCCCACCCATTGCCAGACCACTAGCCTGCCAGGCACTTAACCCCCCCCCCCCCCCCCCCCCATGCCAGGAGGGAAACCAAGCCACAATGCCAGACTCAGACTCCTGCACCCATAGAAGCCTCTAGCACTTGCTGGAGATATGATGAGACATTAATGGAGAATGTTGAAGTGCAGTGACAGCACCCTTCTACCTGTACTCAGCTGGGGTCCAGCCCTAATCACCTTGTATGGAACCTACCTCTAGGCCAGTGATGGCGAACCTTGGCACCCCAGATGTTTTGGAACTACATTTCCCATGATGCCCAATTACACTGCAGAGTGCAAGAGCATCATGGGAAATTTAGTTCCAAAACATCTGGGGTGCCAAGGTTCGCCATCACTGCTCTAGACCAGGGGTCTCTAACAGTGGCCCTTCAGCTGTTGCGGAACTACAAGTACCATCATGCTTCTGCCTGACAGTCATGCTTGTAACGGTTAGCCTTGCAGTGCTTCATGGGACTTGTAGTTTCTCAACAGCTGGAGGGCAGCCAGTTTGAGACCCATTCACCTTCTCAGATAACCCAACCAGGAAGACATTGGTCCCATCACAGTGGAGTGCCGACTCTCAGGCTGCCCGACCCAGATGTGAGCGCATGTTCAAAGGAAGGATCCTTTTCTTCTGTCAGCTGGACAAACAATGCAATCAAACCTTACCTCAGGGCTTCTGCTTCCACCCAACACACGATGGCACTGGGCAAATAAGCCAACATTCACTGCCATTAATAGAGATATTGGCCCTAATTGACCGCTGAGGCCACCAACACCACTCCCCTCTTCAGTCAGCAGCAGTACACACCTCCTCCCCACGACATGCCCTTGGTAAATGCGAATCGGCAGTGATTTACACAGGAGCCTCATTAACCATTTAATGCCAGTGCCACAGGACTTGCTACACCGCCATCATTCAAGAGTTCCACCACAGCCATCCACAGTTCATACTGGCCGACGTAAATCGCCCAACCGGCGCCAGATTGATTCAGGAGACACAGGTTTATAAAAAGGCATGTTAAAATTCATCCACAGGTTCCAGGGCCAGCGGGAGGGGATCATGGAATGATTACAAAAAATTATACACAAATTGATAGCGAGCCCCCCATTTCCCTTCCCTCCCCCAATCCGACTCCCAACCCTCCCTCCCCAACATGAGCACCATTTGGCCCAGACCCAACATCGAAACACATTTGTACAGCGGCCTTTAGAACCAACTCTAAAAAAAAAAAAAATTAAAGGGACAAATACTCGTAAAAGTCTGTAGAGTGTTCAAAGTCCAATGAGGGCGCCGCAGCGTCCTGCTAATCCCTCTTCGCCTTCTTATTACTGTCGCTGCAGTCCGCGCTGCCCATCTCCCCGTCCTCCAGTTTCCTCTTGCTGGGGCAGAAGGGCTTGAAGCGCACAATGATGCAGGTCATGTTGTCACAGCCTGTACCGTCGCCGGAGGTGTCAGGAGCCAAGCACTGGTCCAAGAGCTGCCGAGAGAAGAAAAAAAATAAAGTCATGTCCGCTAATGGCATCCCTTATTCATAGCGGCAACAAGTGCCGCAGAGGCACTCATCAAAGTGGCAAAAGAGACTGAGCACTCCAACTCCCCTTATACCTCCATACTAACCCCTCCACCGCTATGCCTGCATACCGACGTATTACCCTCCATCCTAAAACACTCTTCTCTCTGAACCACATACCTCTATACAACCCCCTCACATCCCTATGCCTCCATAGGTTTACCATCCCTCCCCCCCAAACCTCCACCCTGACCCCTCCAATATCCCTATGCCTCCATAGGTTTTCCCCCCCCCCCTCCATACTGACCCCTTTCCCCCACCCCTATGCCTCCATAATCCCCCCTTCATCGCCTCCATCCTGACCCCTCCAACATCCCTATGCCTCCATAGGTTTACCCCCCACCCCCACAAACCTCCATACAACCCTTTTAACATCCCTATGCCTCCATAGGTTTACCATCCCTCCCTCCAACCTCCACCCTGACCCCCTCCCACATCCCTATGCCTCCATAGGTTTACCATTCTCCCACCCCCTCCATACTGACCCTTCCCCCCCACCCTAACGCCTCCAAAATCCCTATGAATCCATAGGTTTACCACCCCCCAAACGTCCACCCTGACCCTCCATACAACCCCCTCCGACATGCCTCCATATGTTTACCCCCCCCCCTTCCATACGGACCCTTCCGCCACCCCTAAACCTCCATCCAGACCCCTCATACAATCCCTCCCACATCCATAGGTTTACCATCCCCCACCATACAGACACTTCCCCCACCCCCATAATGCCCCCTCCATCCTGACCCTTCCCATCCCTTCATTCTAACCCTCCCCCCATCCATATGCCCCTTTAGTTTACCATCCTCCTCCATTCCTATAGCAACATACTGACCCCCTCCATCATACCAATACCTCCAAAGTGACTCAACCCCCATACCACCCCTATGCCTCCATCACAGACCACCATCCCCTTCATAGATCCGTCCCTTACCTCTACCTGCATACTACCACCCCCACCCCATATAATCCACCATACTAGAGGTGTGGAAGAGGGCGCTAGTGAGATAAATCACCTAATGTGAATAATTCCTAACAATTGGGACACACTCACTAGGGAGGATCCCAAATGGCGGGGTGATACTACTAAAATAAACACTCTGATAGGTATGGATCCAACAGTCAATAAATCTCTACCTAGAGATATCTTAAGTGTACACAGATAAATCCAAAGAATAAAGTCTGAAGAAAATTGAATAAATGCAACAAATAAAGTAGTGAGTGTGTCCCAATTGTGAGATAAATCGCCTAATGTGAATAATTCACAACAATTGGGACACACTCACTACTTTATTTGTTGCATTTATTCAATTTTCTTCACGGACTTTATTCTTTGGATTTATCTGTGTACACTTAAGATATCTCTAGGTAGAGATTTGACTGTTGGATCCATACCTATCAGAGTGTTTATTTTAGTAGTATCACCCCGCCATTTGGGATCCTCCCTAGTGAGTGTGTCCCAATTGTTAGGAATTATTCACATTAGGTGATTTATCTCACTAGCGCCCTCTTCCACACCTCTATTCCATTGCACAGTATAGATTTATATTTTGTTCTCAGAGGAGCTGCTTGTTATTATAAGTAGTTATTTTTATTTCACATAGTGATATAATTATGTTTGATTACCACATTGGCGCGGAAATACACCCCACTTTCAATCCACCATACTGCCCTTTCCCTACCTACCTTTTTATGCCGCCACCCCAACTAGATGTCTAAAATCTCTGTCACATAATGTTCCTGTACACACACACAGACCCAATACAGCAGGGATATGCAATTAGCGGACCTCCAGATGTTGCAAAACTACAAATCCCATCATGCCTCTGGGTGTCATGCTCGTGGCTGTCAGAGCCTTGCTATGCCTCATGGGATTTGTAGTTCTGCAACAGCTGGAGGCCCGCTAATTGCATATCCCCGCAATACAGTCTTACTCCCTCCTTGTAAGACACCAGATACCCCATATCACCAGATACCCCATATCACCAGATACCCCATATCACCAGATACCCCATATCACCAGATACCCCATATCACCAGATACCCCATATCACCAGATACCCCATATCACCAGATACCCCATATCACCAGATACCCCATATCACCAGATACCCCATATCACCAGATACCCCATATCACCCCTGCAACCTGTCAAAACTGGGGCACCTCATACCTCCAACATATTGTGCAGCCAAGTGGCAAACATCGGAGTGCAAAACCAAGCCAGTGTTAGCTGGCTACGGACAGCGTACAGCCACCATTTGGTCTCTCAGGAGGGGAGAAGATTGCCCTCACCCAGTAAAAAGGAATTGGTGCAGTTTAGTATTGTAGGTGCAAAGTGTCATGTAATCACTCACCTCCTCCACTATGGATGACAGGCAGACAGGGTCCCCAGACTGCTCCTGCAGTTTAAGCTTCTCATGAACAAATTCCACCACTTCCTGGCTGCTCATCACATTCCTGGAAGAGGAAAAAAAAAAAAACACATCAGACCCCTGCCAACCACCACTGCAATGTATTGTGGGCGAGAAGTGGATGGACGCCTTACCAGATGCCGTCACAGGCTATGACCATGAAGTCATTTTCCTCGTTCAGCGTCAGCACTTTGAGGTCAGGCAGAGCCGAGATCATCTGCTCCTCTGGAGGAAGGTTCTTGTTCCTCTTGTAGAAGTGATCGCCTATGGGAGAACCACATCATACATCAGAATGCATATAGAAGTCAGCAGGAAGCCTCTGGGCTCAGGAGGTAAGCTGGGGAGATGTCGTTCCACCCCCTCCCCCCCCAGACAACTGGGAGCATCACAGCCCGAGCGCAGAGGAATGAACATAGAACACCATGAGCCATGGCTTTATACCAGGGGTTGACAAATTTGCTTGGAATCTAGGAGCCAGCTAAAAAAGTTAGGAGCCAGAAAACGCACCCCGTCCCGACGAGCTTGCGCGCAGAAGCGAACACATACGTGAGCAGCGACCGCATATGTAAACGGTGTTCAAACCACACATGTGAGGTATCGCCGCGATTGGTAGAGCGAGAGCAATAATTCTAGCCCTAGACCTCCTCTGTAACTCAAAACATGCAACCTGTAGAATTTTTTAAACGTCGCCTATGGAGATTTTAAAGGGTAAAAGTTTGTCGCCATTCCACGAGCGGACGTAATTTTGAAGCGTGACATGTTGGGTATCAATTTACTCGGCGTAACATTATCTTTCATAATATTAAAAAAATGGGGATAACTTTACTGTTGTCGTATTTATTTATTAAAAAAAAAGTGTATTTTTTTTCCCCAAAAAGTGCGTATGCAAGACCGCTGCGCAAATACGGCGTGACAGAAAGTATTGCAACGATCGCCATTTTATTCTCTAGGGTGTTACGATAAAAAAATATATATAAATGTTTGGGGGTTCTATTTAGAGGGAAGAAGATGGCAGTGAAAATAGTGGAAAATAGTGAAAAATGACATTAGAATTGCTGTTTAACTTGTAATGCTTAACTTGTAATACCAACGGCCACCACCAGATGGCGCCAGCTCACACATCTGGTGGTAACTTGTAATACCAACGGCTCACCACCAGATGGCTCCAGCTCACACAAAAAAAAAAAATAATTTTGCCCCCCCCCTTCCAAGCCAAGTCGCCAGGACCCCATTTCTATTGGCAATGGCGACCTGGCGACTGGGATTTGTCGAGCCCTGCTTTATACAGTCCCACCGAGCACTTACCAATAGCCCGGGAGAGATTGAGTCCTCCATTCACTCTGCCGTCCATGGTCACTTTCCCCCCTGCGTTCTTAATTCGGGCCAGCTCCACCTCATCCTCTGGTTTGTGGTCATAAGACATATCCACCGCTTTACCAGCCTCTGATACCACGCAGCGCGAGTCCCCGGCGTTGGCAACAATCAGTTGTTTTCCTCTGATCAGAGCTACGACTGCTGTGGTCCCGCTGTCCGAACCAGGCTGGGGAGTAAAAGAAAACCAGTTATCACACAGCTAAGAATTGATGTCCACCATAAAATAACTCAAACAGGTACAGTCATACCCAACAGAGGAGGGACCTGCAGACAGACAGACTGGGATAATAATGCTCAAAGATAACAGAAGGAAAGAAGGCATTGCCATGACACCACAGCTCATGACAACCAAAAAATAAAACTGAAGATAAAGAGACTAGTAGAGGAACATCTCCAGATACTGAATCTCCAACCCTACCAGACGAGTATACAACTCATTAAAAAATAAAAAAGTTGCTCAGTATCTTGACATTATTGGGGTGACATTTAGCTATTGGTGCCACCCTCCTCGTCTTGTAGGTAGGGTTGTCCCGATACCACTTTTTGAAGACCGAGTACAAGTACCGATTTTTTTTTTATTTTTTTTTATTTTACAACTTTATTATTCAAAAAAAAATTTTTTTTTTTACAATGCTTTCTTGGGGGAGGGGGGTGGATGTGTCAGTGTGTTATGTATAGGAGGTATATATCCATCTCACTCCCAATTTTCTGATAATATTGAAATGTTATATGCTGTAATGCGTAATTCTTGAAATAAACAAAGAATTGAGAGAAAAAAAAAAAAAAAAAAAAAATGTAAAAAATACATATTTGCCATTTTTTTTCCTTAGCCCTGTTGGGGGGGCTTTGGTGAGATATCAGGGGTCATAACAGACCCCCGATATCTCGCCTTTGAGAAAGGGACCAAGGACACAGATTCCTCAGTCCCTTTCTCAGCTGCACTGGAAATGAATGGACAGGAGACAGAGGCTCCTATCCATTCATAAACTGAAGCAACGTAAACAGTTTACAATGCTCAGTCATATGAATGGACGGAGTCAGTGATCACTGACTGTTAATTCGGAAAAGGTAGGAGCTGGGTTTTGCGGCTCCTACCGCCGCTCTCCATCCTGACAGAGGGGGGCGGAGGAGGACATGGAGGGGGACACAGAGCAGGGAGGGGGGGGGGGGGGGGGAACAGCAGCACGGAGGGGGGACATGGAGCTTGAAAGGTGAGCGCAGAAGGGAGGACCAGCAGCGGCACGGAGGGAGAGAGCAGAACGGCAGCGGCACGGAGGGGGGACACAGGAGCACGGAGGAAGAGCAGAACGGCAGCGGCACGGAGGGTGGGGGGGACACAGGAGCACGGAGGGAGAGCAGAATGGCAGCGGCACGGAGGGGGGGACACAGTAGCACGGAGGGAGAGCAGAACGGCAGCGGCACGGAGGGGAGGGGGGGGGACACAGGAGCACGGAGGGAGAGCAGAACGGCAGCGGCACAGAGGGGGGACACAGGAGCACGGAGGGAGAGCAGAACGGCAGCGGCACAGAGGGGGGACACAGGAGCACAGAGGGAGAGAGCAGAACGGCAGCGGCACAGAGGGGGGACACGGAGCATGGAGGGAGAGAGCAGAACGGATGGGGGAACTGGAGGAGGATTCAGGTATCGGTAAAGTATCGGAGCGTTTTCCCTGAGTACAAGTACTTGGGGAAATGCTTGGTATCGGTCCCGATACTAGCATCGGGACAACCCTAGTCATAGGGGGGTCCATTTTTGGGTAGTATTGGGGTGTCATTTGGCTGGTATTGGGTACTGTCCTTGTCTGGTAGGGTTGTAAGGGGGGGGGGGGGGGGGTCTCCATTTTTGGGTACTGTCCTTGTCTGGTAGGGTTGCAAGGGGGGGGGGGGGGTTTCCGTTTTTGGGTAGTATGGGGTACTGTCCTTGTCTGGTAGGATCATCTTTTTAGGCATCATCTGGACAGTCTTACCAGACAAGGATAGCACCCGATATCAGCCAAATGACACCCCAAGATATTGAGACTATTACGCTCACAAAGACAACCAGATATAGCACCCCAGAAATGTCGAGACTGAAAAAGGACATCTCCAGAGAAAGTCTTTAACCATACCAAGGAGACAACCCATACCATGGAATAAAAGGAGGACACCCATGCAAGGTAAAATCCTCAGCATCTTGACATTGTGGATGTGAACCCGATTCATAACATTTGACATAGGCACATATCTGTAGTGTTTTCTTCTCTCTCTGCAAAGCCCCAAGTCCTGCATCTTTCTGCTGCTCCGTTTTTCTATTATCAGTATGATAACTGACAAGTTCTGACAAGATATCACCAGCCTGAAACGTGTGTCGGGTGGCTGCTATAAACTAGCAGAGAGCTGGTCTATTCACAGCACATTCCTTCGCCTATGTAGAGGGGGTGTGCGCCCACCTTTCCTCCAATAAGCTATCACAGTGTATGCCAAGACTCCCCTCCTACCACAAGGAAAGAAGGAAGGAAAGAAGGAAGGAAGGAAAGAAGGAAGGAAGGAAAGAAGGAAGGAAAGAAGGAAAGAAGGAAGGAAGGAAGGAAGGAAGGAAGGAAGGAAGGAAGGAAAGAAAGAAAGGAAGGAAGGAAGGAAGGAAAGAAGGAAAGAAGGAAGGAAGGAAAGAAAGAAAGAAGGAAAGAAGGAAAGAAGGAAGGAAGGAAGGAAAGAAAGAAAGAAAGGGTTTACATCCACTTTAATACAAGCTAAATAAATCCTAAAACGCTACTAAAGATACCGGGCATTAAATGACACCCCAATAATGTCAAGATAATGAGAACATCTCCAGTGTGTTTTCAACCTTACTAGACAAGGATAGAACCAGTTAGACATTAAAAACATTTCCAGCCCTATCAGACAAGGATAGGACCCATACCGGGGATTAAAATGACACCACCCGCCATCAAAAAAAAATCTTGACTTTTGGTGCTATCCTTATCTGGTGGGTTTGCAAGTGTCATCTCCAGAGATACTCCAAACCTACTAGACAAGGATGTGACCACTAGACATTAAATGACATCACCATAACGTCTAGATACCAGGAGGAAGATCTACAGAATACGTTTCCAACCCTACCAAAGATGGGACCCATACCAGGGATTAAAAGGACATATCCTTATGTGGTAGAGTTGTCGACTTACGAAGACTCCTATAGCCCCACCAGATGGGGAAAGCACCCAACCCCTGCTAAATGGCAACCCCAACGATATCAAGATTCTGAGAGGCACCCCTTTGCATCTTGACATCGTTGGGGATGCCATTTAGCGGATACTGGGTGCTATCCCCATCTGATGGGGCTATAGGAGTCTTCATAGCTTGACAACTGTACCACATAAGGATAGCACCTAATACCAGCTAAATAAAATCCCAAGATACTGAGAGACCCTTAAAACTCTACCAAAGAGAAGACCAGTCATTAAAAAAGGACACCAATAATTTCAAGATACTGAGAGGAACATCTCTAGAAACCGTCTCCATACCTACCAGACAAGGATATGACAAGTTACCAGACATTAAATGACACCAATAATTTCAAGATGATACTGAGAGGAACATCTCTAGAAACTCCAAACCTACCAGACATTAAATTACACCAATAATGCCAAGATAATAAGACTCCCAACTCTGTCAAACAAGAATACAACAAAATACCAGATGAGATACACTGGGGTCAAGATACCAAGAATACAATACCACCAGTGCTTTTAAAGCACTCTGTCTAACGCATAGATGTATCTATGGGAATGCTCCCCATTATCTATGCGAAAAAATAAAAGCTCATAAACCCAATCGCGTTCTGCGATCCACCAATCAAAATCTCCTCCAGATACCCAAAGCCAGATACAAGTCCAAAGGAGAAAGGAGATTCGCTGTCCAAGGGCCTAGACTATGGAACGCTTTACCAACCAGCATTTGGTTGGAGGAGAACCACTTAGCATTCAGGAGAAAGATCAAGACTCATCTCTTTTGATACCAAAGGAGACAGGAACAACAAGCGCCCAGAGGCGATTTAGTTTGCATGCGCCGCGATATACAAGTTTTCATTCATTCACCAAGGATGAGGCTCGGTTGACACTGCTGCGATGATAAAGTCCTACGACTTTGCCTGCGACTTCCTTCCGACTTGAATGTCATTTAGGTGTCTGTAGAAGGGCTGAAATCGCACCCAGGTCAGACCAAAGTAGTGCAGGAACCATTTCTAAAGTCGGAGCGACTCGTGTAGTATCAGTTATGACGGCTCTCATGGGAAACTCTGAATTTGACATGCAATACAACAGGGATATGCAATTAGCGGACCTCCAGATGTTGCAAAACTACAAATCCCATCATGCCTCTGGGTGTCATGCTCGTGGCTGTCAGAGCCTTGCTATGCCTCATGGGATTTGTAGTTCTGCAACAGCTGGAGGTCCGCTAATTGCATATCCCCACAATACAACTTGGGGTCTCACAAGTCGGAAATCCCATGTCAGCAGTGTGAACTAGGGTTGTCCCGATACCAGTATCGGTACCGCGACCGATACTGAGCATTTACGGGAGTACTTGCACTCCCGCAAATGCCCCAGATGCCAGATCCGATACTACCCCCCCTTCCCCCGCCGCATACCGCAACGCCCCCGCTATTTAATCAGCGTGCGGGGAACATTACAGCTTTCATTTGAATAACTGTCTATTCCCCGCCGCGTATAGACACTCGCCCTTGCTCGGGATTGGACGGGTGATCTGTCTATCAAACTGCAGATCACCCGTCCAATCCCGAGCAAGGGGGAGTGTCTATATACGCGGCGGGGAACAGACAGCTATTCAAATGAAAGCTGTAATGTTCCCCGCACGCTGATTAACTAGGCGGCGGCATCTAGGTATGGGGGGACATAGCTGCATCTGTGGGGGGGGGGGGGGGGGGGGGGGGGGGGGGGGGGGGGGGACAAAAGTATCGGCGAGTACTTGAAAAAAAAAAAAAAAAGTATCGGTACTTGTACTCGGTCCTAAAAAAGTGGTATCGGGACAACCCTAGTGTGAACTGAGCCTTAGCCCCCATACACACACCATTATACTTTCTGCAGATTTTTGTCTTCAGGTTTACCAAAACCGTGCAAGGGCCTGCCTGATTGCATGCAAATTAAATCTCTTAAGGTTTGACCTCATATTATATGATTTTGGTAAATCTGAAGACAAAAATCGAATAGTGTGTATGGGGGCTTTAGACCAGATACTAAAAGGACATCCCACTTAATGCCAAAGATAATCATACCATCAAAAGGCAACAACCCAATACCAGGCACTGAATAAAACCAAGGCATTAACCTTTTCTCTGCTAGAGCCACCCCCCCCCCCATTTTTGCACGTTTAAAATAAATCACTTGAGCCCTGAAGATAACATACAACCCCCAAATATGTTTTCTGAAAGCAGACACCCTAGGGCAGTGACGGCAAACCCATGGCACGCATGCCATGGAAAAGCCCTCTCTGTGGGCACGTGAACTACAGTCTTCTGAGCAGCTTCGGGCAAAGGAACCGCATACACACTTTATTAGGAGGACAAGTCGCCCAGCTTCCCCGAACCACCTGCCTCCACCAGATCACACACACAGCACTTACTCAGAGCACAACTCTTTGGAGAAATTGCTGCGGGACCAACTCAGGAATGAAATGCCTCCTTCGGCTGGGGAATGAAAAGCCAATCGAATGGCACAGGAGGAGAAGTGGCGTTTGCCGGGGGGGGTGCCTGAGCGCAGCCGCTTTATTCCATTGGTGAGAAAGCCGAGCCACGTGACTGTTTTGTGCCATGGCGAGGCAGCGAGGGGGGAGCACGACGGGAGGGCGAGGCAGCGAGGGGGGAGCACGACGGGAGGGCGAGGCAGCGAGGGGGGAGCACGACGGGAGGGCGAGGCAGCGAGGGGGGAGCACGACGGGAGGGCGAGGCAGCGAGCGGCAGAGGGGGAGCACGACGGGAGGGCGAGGAGGATCAGATGTATGATGGAGAGAAAAGTGTGCCATGAGCTGCATGGCGAGGTGATGTGCTATGAGTTACATGATGACGTGTGGCTCACTCATGTGGTTGGACAGAGGTGTGAGCTGTAGGCCGATACAGAATATGTGCTGAAGTTTACAGTGTGATGGGCTGCATGTTGGTACTTTGAAATAAGTTGGTTTTGTGTTGCAGTTTGGGCATGCGGGCTCCAAAGGGGTTTGCCATTACTACCCTAGAGAATAAAATGGTGGTAGTTCCCGATTTTACGATGCACGGTATTCGTGCAAAAGGTCTAGATCTAGAAAATGCAAGGTTTTGGTAAAAAAAAAAAAAAAAAAAAGTTAATGGCTGTTTGTGAGCCAATACAGAGCCCCCATAAATCTTTATTACCAATGCCAAGAAACACCATTCAGGCGGATATACCAGCCAGGTCTTATACATGGTGGTGGTACGGTGCAGCCAGAGTCAAATGACCAGAAGGTGTAGCCCACCCTGAGGCCTTGTGGCGAGTGTTCAAGCTGTGTTGCATTTGTTGACCATTTGCTCTTCACCACCCAATCGCAACGCCAGCCCCCTTGTCTGAGTGCTACAAACCGCAGCAGAAGGTGAACACTCCATTGCACCAGCTACCAAATCAACTTCAAGTCTCTGGACCTTCAAACGGACCAATCCCAACAACCTGAGCAAAGCTTCATCCTTCAAAGAGCACCTACCTCTTCCTTTCCATCCATTCCTGGGAGCATCCCCTCTTCTTCCTCTTCATCATCCTCCTCATCCTCCTCCTCTTCTTCATCCTCCACCTCCTCGCTATCCTCTTCTTCCTCATTCTCCGCCTCCTCGCTGCTGTAATCCTCCTCGCTGCCCTCCTGGAAGAGAAGACATCATCATGTGTATTGTATATCATACATGAGCAGATGGTACCGAAACCCCACAACTCACATCCCCGCTTGTCCTGTGGTAGAGTCCCACAACACAAAAATGGGGACCACATCTGCAGGAGGCCAAAACAGATGGCCATGGACTGGAGAACATAGAAGACTTAAAGCCGAATTTCATGATCAGTAAAATATTCAGACTCCTGATATGTGAAGAGGACCAGTCAGCCAATCACATACAGGCAAGTTGTCCCCTGCAACACCATGCTAGAGTTAAACATTTGTGCCAATCAGAAGCTCTGATTTTTTTACCTCCCCCATTTGGGACAACATTGTCACCAGAACAGGAAGTGGTGGTATGGTATTTGTTTGGACGCATCCTTTAATTCCACACCCAAGGCTTGGTGATCAATACCATAGCACTGGGGATGTCAGTTCTGCCAGATGACATTCTGAGCTTCAGATCTCCCAAAAAGTGACGAGCCCACCCAGTGACATGCCCCCCAAAAAGGGAGCCCACCCAGTGACATGCCCCCCAAAAAGGGAGCCCACCCAGTGACATGCCCCCCAAAAAGGGAGCCCACCCAGTGACATGCCCCCCAAAAAGGGAGCCCACCCAGTGACATGCCCCCCAAAAAGGGAGCCCACCCAGTGACATGCCCCCCAAAAAGGGAGCCCACCCAGTGACATGCCCCCCAAAAAGTGACAAGCCACCAAAGGAACCCACGTGCAAAGCATATTAATATTTGCAAAACCCCTCCCAAGAACCAACCCACTGCTTGCATCAGAGGAGAGAGCTCTTTGGAGGAGTACCGAGTCAGGGTGGCTGCGATGGTTTCAGAAAGCCATGTACAGCTCCCTGCTGGCCCCTCCCATCAGCCATAATCTGCCTGCAGCGATGACATCACTGGGTCTAAAATAAGGTACGCAATGAAAACAAAACGCTGTATTCAATATTATCAGGTGGAAGGAGGAACCTTCACAGGCTTGCCAGTGTAAATATTTGCAGGCAGTTCAATGAACTTCTACAGTTATGCCAAAGGTACGAAACAAGTCAACCAACACGTGTCATGGAGAAGTACAGCAGACACTTACCTCACTCTCCTCCTCTTCCTCTTCTGCCCCGGACTCTCCACTGTCCTCGAAGAACTTGGACTTGTCGGTGCTCTGGGGCTGGGCGGAGGAGGAGGAGCAGGATGGGCCAGCCTCTCCGGTGGAGGAGGACACGGCCTCCTCTCCCGCCTTAGAGGAGCTCCCCAAAGCTGCACTGCTGCCCCCTACAGCTCCATCCGAGGATGAGGAGCCCCCTACAGCTCCATCAGAGGATGAGGAGATCCCAGAGGAGGCCTCCTCCTTCTTGCCATTCTTGCACTGCTTCTCAGATTCCAGCTCTCCGTTCACACTGGCCTCCTTGGCCGGCTCCTCGGGATCTTTCTTATCTGCGCACTTATGTCGGTGCGCCTTGCCACAATTCTGCCCATAACGGGTAAGCAGCTCCTCTATAGTCATGGTGGCTTCCTCGTGTAACAGAACTGCCTCCTCGTTGTCAACTGAAATAAAAGAGCAGCATTAGACAGGAATTATACAAAGGGGCCTCCCTAAATAGAACCCCACATCAAGTCTATCCAAACACGTACCATCATCTTCATCTGCCACCTTATTCTTATCATCATGGTCATGGATGGGTCGTCCGGCCATCTGGGCTAGTTCCTTGATCACGTTTTCCTGAGTCAGCATCTCATCGATGGCGAGGAAGGCGTCTTCTAGAGCCTAGCAAAGGATGACAAGTGTTACCACATAGCCCTAAGCCCAGGGCATAATTTCCAAGTCCCCCACCCGCTGCAATATATCCAGGATATGGCTTCTCACTCCTGGCAACCCCCTTATCCTTCCCAGTATCTTCAGAGTGCAGACCTCAAAGACCTCTCCGGGAAACACCACTCTAAATGGTCCTTCTCCCCTCGTGACCAGGACATGGCCCCTTACCTCCATTGCCTCCCCAATATCTCTAGAATGCAGACCCTCCCCCATTAAATCATCTGTGATAATCCCTAACACTAGTCCTATCCTTCCCACCATATCCAGAATAGGGCCCCCCCCCCCCCAAACCCTTTCCAATATCTCCAGAATACAGACCCTCAAACACACACCAACATCTCTGAGATAGAGCCCAACACATGGCCCTTTTCTCCCCCCCCCCATCTTTAGGATACGGTCCATTACTTCCAACCCCTCCCACCCAATATCTCTGGAATGTAGCGCCTCAAACCCCCCCCCCCCCCCCCCAACCCAACATCTCTGCTAACCATCCTAGTATACGGCTCTTCTCTCACCCTCACATCTCTAACATGCAACTCAACCCTCTTCCTCACCCACTATCTCTGGGATACACCCCAACACTCAGCCCTTCTCTCCATCATATCCAGGATACGGCTCCTCACCCCAACATCTCTAGAACGCAGCCCCTCATTCAACATTCCAAATAGGGCTTCTTGCACCGAAAGTCTTACCAATATCTCTATAATGCAGCCCCTCAAACCCCTACTCAACATCTCAGGGATACACTCCCAACACAAGAGCCATCTCTCCTCATCTCCACCTTGATACAGTCCATTACTCCCAACCCCAATCTAATATTTCTAGAATTCAAACCTCCCACCCAACATATCTGGGATATACCCCAATGCAGGGCAATTCTTGCCTTCCTGACATATCCAAGAAAGTGCCCCTCAACCCTCCTCCAATACCTCTAGAATAGTGGTCATCAACCCTGTCCTTAGGACCCACTAACAGGCCAAGTTTGCAAGATAACTGAAATATATCACAGGTGATCCCATTTGTTGCAGTATTCTAGTCTGTTTCTCCCCCAAGGTAATACATAAAACCTGGCCTGTTAGTGGGCCCTGAGGACAGGGTTGATGACCACTGCTCTAGAATACATCCCTTCACAGCCCTTCTCACCTTTTCCAAGCCCCCCTTTCCAAGATATGGCTCCTCACTTCCAAACCCTTAATAGCTCTAGAATATGGCCCCTTGACACCCCCCCCCCCCCCCCCATTTTTGAAACAGCACTTTTCTCTTACACCCATTTCCATGATATAGCCCCTCACGCCCAGCTACTACCCCACCATCCCCAATATCAGATACGGCTCGTATCATCAAGGATCCCTTGATGATACACCCCTTCCCCTATTCAGACCCCCCCCCCCATCTTCAGGATATGGTTCATTATTCACGACCCCCCCCCTCCCCATCTCTCTATAATGCAGTCACCTCAAACCTCCCACCCAACATCTGAGACACACGTCTATTCCTCAAAACCCCATTTTCAGGATATGGCCCCTTATACTCACAACAACCCCCCTCAATAGCACCTGAATAAGGCCCCCTCACTCTCCCTTCCCCAATATCTCCAGAATATGGCTCCTCAAAACCCCCACCCACCCACATCTCTGGGATACACTCAAACACATGGCCCTTCTCTCCTTCCCCTCATCTCTATGATACGGCCCCCTCACTACCAACCTACCTCCAACGGGCCAGATTCACAAAGAGATACGACGGTGTATCTACAGATACACCATCGTATCTCTGACTTACACTGGTCCTATCTATGCGCCTGATTCATAGAATCAGTTACGCATAGATAGGGCTAGATCCGACAGTGTTACACTGTGTTACACTGTCGGATCTTTTTTTCAATTTAAAAATGGCGCCGGGGGCGTTCCCGCTGATTTACGATAAATATGTAAATCAGCGAGATACGCAAATTCAGGAACGTACGCGGACCCGTCGCAGTGTTCTTACGTCGTTTTCGTAGCGGTTTTCCGTCGTATACTTATCCCTTCTTTTATCAGGCGCAGCCAATGTTAAGTATAGCCGGCGTTCCCGCGTCGAATTTGAATTTTCCTACGTCGTTTGCGTACGCCGATTCATGAACACGCGCGTCGCAAGTCCCGCTCACGTCGCAACCACTGACGTCCTAGTGACGTCAGTGGGAGCAATGCACGCCGGGAAATTCCCCGGACGGCACCTGCGCATTTAAATCGGCGCGGGAACGCGCCTGATTTAAATAGTACACTCCCCTAGCCGCGGAATTTGAATTCCGCCGGGGGATTTAGGATCCGCCGTCACAAGTTTGGAGGCAAGTTGTTTGTGAATTATCCACTTGCCTCCTAAACTTGCGGGAGCGGATCTTAATTCACGTAGAACGAGCGGATCTATAGATCTGCTGCGCTACGTGAATCTGGCCCAATATCTCTAGAATGCAGCCCCTTAGACCCCACATCTTTGGGATACACTACAAAACACACCGCCCTTCTCTCCTCCACATATCCAAGCTATAGCCCCCAACGCCTCTTCAATAGCTCTAGAATACGGCTTCTCAAACCCCCCCCCTCTCCAATCAATCATCTGGGATACACCCCAACACACAGCCCTTCTCTCCTTCCCCTAAACGCTAAAATATGGCCTGCAGTCCTTTTCCTAAATGACATCTCAAGGATGCAACCCAACTGGTGCCCCTCCCTGCCCCTTTCCTACATCTCCAGGATACAGCCCCTTTATCACTGAGGCCCCCCTCAATATCTACAGGACATTGTCTGCCCGCCCCCCCCCCCCCCTTCCAAATCTACGGGACACCAGCCAGCCTTGACATCTCCCTCCTGACACATCTCAGGGACATGTCCCCTCCCAGTGTGGAAACCAACCTTCTGTAATTTTCCCTCCTTGTAGGCTTTCTGATCCTTGATGATGTCGGGTAGGTACTTGGCACAGTAGAGAGCCACCTCCTCCCCTGGAATAGAGAGAACAGAGAATACATCACATACATGCCAAAAGCATAGATGGGTCAGCATTGCATGGGGGACAGACTGCTGACCCCATACTAGGAGGTAGGGGGTAATTTCTGCCCCCTGTGTGGGAGGGGCAGCGTAGGGGTTGGGTTGTCATTACTAACCCCTGGAGAATAGAATACTGACCTCCGTGTCCATCATAAACGGAGAACATGGCCGTCTCCCCGTCCAGCTCCGGGATGCAGTTGTGGGCGTCCTGCAGAGAGAAGAGAGAGAAGCTGAACAATGCCTTCTTGTAATCAGGATGAAGAGTGTACCATGGAGGGCTACAAATAACGTACTCCCAGGTGGGGGGGTATTTGTGTAAAGGGTTCGTAGCCCGATGAGGCATTTGGGACGGGTGTCTAGGTGAGGGTACACAATGTGAATGAGGAGTTATAGGGAGGGGTCCCCCAACCTTCATCTCTACATGACAAAAGCAGTATGAGAGTACAAATGTGGGGGGGGGGGAATACGGGGGCCATACCCTCTGAGGGAGGTTTAGTAGTGATGTAGGCAAGTACAGTGTGCTGTTCCAGTCCCCTTTGATGAGTAGGTGAGGGGTTATAAATTATGAAAGGGGTATACACACACCAAGTAGGAGACAGAGTCAAGGGGGATATAGGTGGGTGATGAGATATAGGTGCGCGACGGGGGTGATAGGATATAGGTGGGTGATATACACTGCTCAAAAAAAATTAAGAGGAATAATTTTAATCAGAGTCAAAGTGAGTCAATTAAACTCCTGGGGGGGGGGGGGGGGGTAAGAGGGTGTACACAGAGGGGGGGTATAGAGGGGTTTGTTAATCAGTTTCAGCTGCTTTGGTGTTAATGAAATTAACAGGTGCACTAGATTGGCAACAATGAGACGACCTCCAAAACAGGAATGTTTTTATAGGTGGAGGTGTCTGACATTTTCCCTACTCATCTTCTCTGACTGTTTTTCACTAGTTTTGCATTTGGCTAGGGTCAGTGTCACTACTGGTAGCACAAGGCGATACTTGGACCCTATAAAGGTTGCACAGGCAATCCAACTCCTCCAGGATGGCACATCAATACGTTTCATTGCCAGAAGGTTTGCCGTGTCTCCCAGCACAGTCTCAAGAGCATGGAGGAGATTCCAGGAGACAGGCAGTTACTCTAGGAGAGCTGGACAGAGCCGTAGAAGGTCCTTAACCCATCAGCAGGACCGGTATCTGCTCCTTTGTGCAAGGAGGAACAGGATGAGCGCTGCCAGAGCCCTACAAAATGACCTCCAGCAGGCCACTGGTGTGAATGTCTCTGACCAAACAAGAAACAGACTTCATGGGGGGTGGCCTGAGGGCCCGATGTCCTCTAGTGTGCTCACTGCCGGACACTGGAGCTCGATTGGCATTTTCCATTGAACACCAGAATTGGCAGGTACACCACTGGCACCCTGTGCTTTTCACAGATGAGAGCAGGTTCCCCCTGAGCATATGTGACAGACATGAAAGGGTCTGGAGAAGCCGCGAGAACTTTATGCCGCCTGTAACATCGTTCAGCATGACCGGTTTGGTGGCGAGTCAGTGATGGTCTGGGGAGGCATATCCATGGAGGGACGCACAGACCTCTACAGGCTACACAATGGCACCCTGACTGCCATTAGGTATCGGGATGAAATCCTTGGACCCATTGTCAGACCCTACGCTGGTGCAGTGGGTCCTGGCCTGGGTTTCTCCTGGTACACGACAATGCCCGGCCTCATGTGGTGAGAGCATGCAGCCAGTTCCTGGAGGATGAAGGAATTGATACCATTGAATGGCCCTCCACGCTTACCTGACCATATATCTATATTCTCGATGGATGGAATATAGACGAGAATGGTCAGAAAAAGAGAAAATATCCAGTGAGTGGCAGTTGTGTGGAGGAAAAGGTCAGAAGAATGGGCAGACTGGGTCCAAATGATAGGAAAACAACAGTTAAGCCTGGTACACACGATAGGATTTTCTGCAAATGGTAGGACTTGTCTTGCCTACAAACGGCAAAGAATTGTTGGCCAACACACACAAAACTGATTTTTATTTTCAGCTCTTTAGCGCCACCCTTTGGGAAACTTCTGCTAACCTTGTGTTATGGTGAGCATTGCTTCTGAGCATGCGTGTTTGTACTTTGGAGTTTTGTCCAGGCGGAATTGTGTACACACTATAGGATAATCCGACACACAATTGTTGGCTGACAATTTTAAAAGCATGCTATCCCACGTTCGTCCGCGGAAAATCTGACAATTGTCCGATGGAGCGTACAAACGGTCGGATTTTCATACAAACGCTGCGGGGGCTTCGATCTAAGGCAAGTAATTTATAATGAGCTAGTATGCTAGTCATACTAGCTCATTATGCCTTTGCCTTGCAGGCTTTTAAAAAAAAACGCTTTAAAGGGGAGTTCCAGGCATTTTTAATGTTTATTAAAAGTCAGCAGCTACAAATAGTGTAGCTGCTGGTTTTTAATAAACAGACACTTACCTGCTCCATGGTCCAGCGTCGCGTTGCCCGGAGCTCCACTCCTCCCCCCCTCTGGCCGGTGTCCTCATTGTTACTTAGGGCAGTGTTTTTCAACTCCAGTCCTCAAGGCAAACCAACAGGTCATGTTTTCAGGCTTTCCATTATTTTGAACAGGTGATTTGATCAGTTTCACTGCCTTAGTAATCACCACAGTCGTTTCATCTAAAGGAAATCTTGAAAACATGACCTGTTGGGGGGGCCTTGAGGACTGGAGTTGAAAAACACTGACTTGGGTCACCCGGCCGTGACAGCTTTCGGCTTCATGGCCGGGCACTCACTGCGCATGCGTAAACGGCGTTAAGCTATCTGATTGGACAGGCGATCGCCTGGGACCTGTCACGTGTCCAAAGCGATCACCTACAGGGAGGGGCCGCCAAAAGGCGATATGACGTATCTCCTTAGCGGCCCCTGGGCGGAAGGAGGAAGTGGGACAGGATGTCCCACTCCAACCCCCCCCAAAATAAATAACATGCCAAATGTGGCATGCAAGGCGGCAAGGAGTGGATCGAGCGGAAGTTCCCCTTTTGGGTGGAAGCAGGGCTGTGGAGTCGGAGGAAATTTTGGGTACCTGGAGTCTGAGTCCGCAAACAATGCACCGACTCCAACTCCGACTAAATTTAGATTGTCGGAACATTCAGGAGTCTAAACATTTATCTACCGACTCCACAGCACTGGGTTGAACTCTGCTTTAAGTGTGCCTAGGGATGTGTTCCAACTGTGGGGGGGGAGGGGCTCTGTGTGACACGACAGTGATCACAGCTTCTGATTACAGGGAGCTGCGATCAGTGTCCCGTCACTAGGAAGACTGGGGAAGTGCTTGTTTACATCAGAATTTCCCTCGCCGTGACACAATCGCGGGTATGCCCACGGACATAGAGTCCGCAGGACCCGCAGTCGGAGTCACGGTGCGCGCTCCTCCACAATGCTGCTTCTTAAAAGGGGATATATAGATCTAGGTCCTTGTGCATGCCCGTGTGCCATTCTGCCAACGTATATCTGCGTGCGGCGGTTGGCATGTGGTTAAACACCACGGCCTACCTGAGTATTGTTGCTGACCATGTCCTTCCCTTATGACTACAGTATTCCCATCTTCTGATGGTTCCTTCCAGCAGGATAATGTCACCATGTCACAAAGATCCAATCATCTCACCACTGGACAATGAGGTCCCTGCACTCCAAAATGTTTCCACCTTGTTGTATCAGGGTTTGACAAATTTGCTTGGAATCGCGAAGCCAGCTAAAAAAGTTAGGAGCCAAAAAACGCGCCCTGTCCCGCCAAGCTCGCGCGCAGAAGGCGAACGCATACGTGGGTAGCGCCCCCGTATGTAAACGGTATTCAAACCACACGTGAGGTATCGCCGCGATTGGTAGAGCGAGAGCAATAATTCTAGCCCTAGACCTCCTCTGTAACTCAAAACATGCAACTTGTAAAAAGTTTTAAACGTCGCCTATGGAAATTTTAAAGGGTAAAAGTTTGTCGCCATTACACGAGCGGACGCAGTTTTGAAGTGTGACATGTTGGGTATAAATTTACTCGGCGCAACATTATCTTTCACAATATGAAAAAAAAAAAAAAAAAAAAAAAATTGGGCTAACTTTACTGTTGTCTTATTTTTTAATAAAAAAAAGTGTATTTCCCCCCCCCCCCCCAAAAAAAAAGTGCGCTTGTAAGACCGCTGCGCAAATACGGTGCGACAGAAAGTATTGCAACAACCACCATTTTATTCTCTAGGAGAGATAGAGAGGGGGAGGAAGAGAGAGATAGATAGAGATATAAAGATAGAGATATTTGAGGGTTCTAAATTAGAGGGAAGGAGATGGCAGTGAAAAACACATTAGAACTGCCGTTTGGCTACTTGTAATGTAACTAATTGTAATGCCAACGGCCGCCACAAGATGGCGCCAGATCACAGAAGGAAGCTTAGGCCTGCAAAAAGGCCACAAAGAAGCGGCCTCAATTACCGGTGTGATGAGGCGGCGGCTTTGCAGCCTTCTGCAGGCCTAAGCTTCCTTCTGTTTAGGCCGCAGGGCGCAGTGAAAAACACATTAGAATTGCTGGATTGCTGTTTTACTTGTAATGCCAACAGCCACCACAAGATGGCGCTCCAAAAGTTTACAGAAGGAAGATTAGGCCTGCAGATGGCAGCAAAGACGCGGCCTCAATTACCAGCCGGCGTGCAGCAGGGGCGCATGGAGACACAGGATCCTGTGTCTCCGTGCGCCCCCACCGACGATAGCGGCGGGCCCGCGCCGGCCATTGAGGGAGCGGCTTTGCGGCCTAAGCTTCCCCAGGCGTCAGGTCACAATTGCGACCGGATTTTGTCGAGCCCTGGTATCTAGGCCATAAGGAATAAAGGCAAAAGGGGTCCAACCCACTACTACCACCAAGGTGTACCTAATAAAGTGGCGTTTGTAAATACACACACACACACACACACACACACACACACACCCTGCCGCGCCGGCTGCGTCTTTGCGGCCTTCTGCAGTTAATCTTAAAAAAAAAAAAAAAAAGGTGATCTCGATTCAACCCCCCTGATGATCTTCAATGCAGAGTTTGCCAATTCTTTGATATAACAAGTGGAGAGACTCGGCTGTCAAAAGAAAATATCCGGCAGTCTGCCAAGTTCTTAGCAGGAAACATTGTAACTTATTCTTCCTTCTTAGATCAAAGGGATAAACTTCTCTGTGTGTAAAGGAAAAAGGGCAGCCTGCCAAGTTTGTAACATGAAACATTGTAACCAACTTCCTTTCTTGGAGCAAAAGGGATAAACTGTGTACATAAGAAAATCTGGGCAGTCTGCCAAGTTCTTACCAGGAAACATTGTAACTAACACTTCCTTCAAACTTCTCTGTGTAACCGCAGGAAGATTAACCACTTAGGCTGCATCCACACCTGAGCGTAGGTCGTTCGGTCGTTTTTTCTGGCGTTTTGTCGCGCGTATTTGCGCGTTTGCATACAACGTCGTCCGACGTTTTTGTACTTCAACGTTTTTTATTTTAGCCAATAGGAAAAATTATCATCTTTCATCACTTATGTTGGTAGATTTTTTTTTTTATCTTCTGCCTGGGTGAAATGTTCTGATTAAAGCGACAAAACGCCCGTAGAAACGCTCGTCTTGAATCGAGCGTTTCCATTACTTTCTATGGGAAATACAAACGCTCAAACCGCCAAATTCGCACGTCAAAAAAAGGGTCCAGAACTTGTTTGAGCTTCAGGCGTATTGGAGTGGGGATGTGAACCATCTCCATAGACAGTAATGTATTTTTTTTCCCCCTCTAGCGTTTGAGCGTCGCGCTTCAGGCGACAAAACGCTCAGATGTGAATGCAGCCTAAAGCTTCCTAAAACTTCTGTATGTCAACGCAGGAAGATTAACCACTTAAAACCCAAATCTTTTTCTGACACTTGTTTAAGTTAAAAGTCAATGTTTTTTTGCTAGAAAAAAAACTTGGAACCCCGAAACTAATATATATATATAAAAAAATTGCGGCACACAGGGGATGGGTGGAGAAAAAAAAAATAGTATATATATATATATATATATATATATATATATATATATATATATATATATATATACATATATATACATATATATACATATATATATATACACATACATATACATACATACATATACACACACACATACACACACATACTATGTGAGGAGATACAGGTGGATAGGCATGGATGGTGCTATAAACATGTAGGTTGGAAGGGGATAGACACATGTAGGTGGCATAGACAAGTAAGGGGGTGTGTAATATATATATTTTTATTACACACACGTAGATAGTAGGGGGGAGGGTGGTATAGACAGGTAGGTAGATGGGTGGAATATACGTGTAGGTAGGCAGGGAGGGGGTGATATTGAAAGGTGGGTGGCATATACAGTTAAGTAGATTGGGTTGTTGTATATACAGGTAGGTTAAAGAGGGGGGGGGGGTAGATGGTATACAGATGGGTGGAATATACAGGTAGAGAGGGGGGTGGTGTAGACAGGTGAGTGGAGGCAAGTAGATGGGGGGGGGGGGTGGTATATACAGTTTGGTAGATGAGAGGGAGGGGTATAGTCAGGTAGGTGATCTATAGAAGTAGGTAGGTGGATGTATATACAGTTTGGTAGATGAGAGGGGGGGGTGGTATAGACAGGTAGGTGATCTATAGAAGTAGGTAGGTGGGCGGGGATGTATATACAGTTAGGTAGATGAGAGGGGGGGTGGTACAGACAGGTAGGTGATCTATAGAAGTAGGTAGGTGGGCGGTTGTATATACAGTTAGGTAGATGAGAGGGGGGAGTGGTATAGACAGGTAGGTGGGCGGGGGATAGGTGGTTGTATACAGTTAGGTAGATGAGAGGGGGGGTATAGACAGGTAGGTGATCTATAGAAGTAGGTAGGTGGATGGGTGGTTGTATATACAGTTAGGTAGATGAGAGGGGGGGGGTATATTCAGGTAGGTGATCTATAGAAGTAGGTGGGCGGGGGGTGGGTGGTTTTATATACAGTTAGGTAGATGAGAGGGGGGGGGTGGTATAGTCAGGTAGGTGATCTATAGAAGTAGGTAGGTGGGCAGGGGATGTATATACAGTTAGGTAGATGAGAGGGGGGGTGGTACAGACAGGTAGGTGATCTATAGAAGTAGGTAGGTGGGCGGTTGTATATACAGTTAGGTAGATGAGAGGAGGGGGGGTATAGTCAGGTAGGTGATCTATAGAAGTAGGTAGATGGGGGGGGTTGTATATACAGTTAGGTAGATGAGAGAGGGGGGGTGGTATAGACAGGTAGGTGATCTATAGAAGTAGGTAGGTGGGCAGGGGATGTATATACAGTTAGGTAGATGAGAGGGGGTGGTATAGACAGGTAGGTGATCTATAGAAGTAGGTAGGTGGGCGGTTGTATATACAGTTAGGTAGATGAGAGGGGGGGTGGTACAGACAGGTAGGTGATCTATAGAAGTAGGTAGGTGGGCAGGGGATGTATATACAGTTAGGTAGATGAGAGGGGGGTGGTACAGACAGGTAGGTGATCTATAGAAGTAGGTAGGTGGGCGGTTGTATATACAGTTAGGTAGATGAGAGGGGGGGTGGTACAGACAGGTAGGTGATCTATAGAAGTAGGTAGGTGGGCGGTTGTATATACAGTTAGGTAGATGAGAGGAGGGGGGGTATAGTCAGGTAGGTGATCTATAGAAGTAGGTAGGCGGGGGATGGGTGGTTGTATATACAGTTAGGTAGATGAGAGGGGGGATATAGACAGGTAGGTGATCTATAGAAGTAGGAAGGTGGACGGGGGATGGGTGGTTGTATATACAGTTAGGTAGATGGGGGGGTAGACAGGTAGGTGATCTATAGAAGTAGGTAGGTGGGCGGTTGTATATACAGTTAGGTAGATGAGAGGGGGGGTATAGTCAGGTAGGTGATCTATAGAAGTAGGTAGGTGGGCGGGGGATGTATATACAGTTAGGTAGATGAGAGGGGGGGGTATAGTCAGGTAGGTGATCTATAGAAGTAGGTAGGTGGGCGGGGGTTGTATATAGTTAGGTAGATGATTAGGGGGGGTGGTATAGACAGGTAGGTGGGCGGGAAGGGAGGAGGGGGATGGGTGGTCACTCACCTCCATGGACACCCTCCAGCCCTGCATGGCGGAGTATCCGTAGCTGACTCCTCCGTTGCCCCCCTCCCCGGAGCACTTGGCGGTGTTGGGTTGGGACAGATAGGCTCCCATCTCTGGACACGTGCGGGCTGTGTGCGGCTCCCGGCTCTCTAATACAGCGGACCGGAAACGGAAGTGGCGGGAGAAGAGAAAAGCCGGAGGGACACGTGACCGAGGGAGGCGGGGCGTAGCCGCCGTGCCAGATGTGGGCAGGGGGGGAGGGAGAGCCGTTTGTCACCTAAGACGTTGCCCTCTACAAATATGGCGGAATGGAATCCCTGTCGTCATACAGTGTTTAGCTCACTGATACTTATGAGGGGTCTCACCTCCCTATGGTGTCTCCTCCCCGGCGGGCTGCGTTCCCATAGCGACCAGAGCTTTGTTCTTTGTGTTCTGTACTGTGATTGGCTGTCCCAGACACTGAGCCCCGCTTGCCCACCCACCCAGAGACTGACTATAGCGCCTCCTTTACCCCACCTGTACCCCAATATGTAATATACAACCTGTACCCCGACATATTACACCCCAATATATAATATACAACCTGTACCCCAACATATTACACCCCAATATATCATATACAACCTGTACCCCAACATATTACACCCCAATATATAATATACAACCTGTACCCCAATATATATAATATACAACCTGTACCCCGACATATTACACCCCAATATATATAATATACAACCTGTACCCCAATATATATTATACACCCTGTACCCCAATATATATATATATATAATATACACACTGTACCTCAACATATTACACCCCAATATATATTATACACCCTGTACCCCAACATATTACACCCCAATATATAATATACAACCTGTACCCCGACATATTACACCCCAATATATATAATATACAACCTGTACCCCAATATATATAATATACAACCTGTACCCCAATATATATTATACACCCTGTACCCCAATATATATATATATATATATAATATACACACTGTACCTCAACATATTACACCCCAATATATATTATACACCCTGTACCCCAATATATATAATATACACACTGTACACCAATATATATATAATAAACATGTACCCCAATATATTACACCCCAATATATATTATACACCCTGTACCCCTATATATATATATACACTGTACCCCATTATATATAATATACACCCTGTACCCCAATATATGTAATATACAACCTGTACCCCAAAATATTACACCCCAATATATATTATACACCCTGTACCCCAATATATATATATAATATACACACTGTACCCCAATATATATAATATACAACCTGTACCCCAATATATTACACCCCAATATATATTATACACCCTGTACCCCATTATATATAATATACACCCTGTACCCCAATATATGTAATATACAACCTGTACCCCAATATGTAATATTCAACCTGTACCCCAACATATTACACCCCAATATATATAATATACACCCTGTACCCCATTGTATACCCCAATATATTATATACCCTGCACCCCAACATGTTATACCCTAATATATATTATACACCCCTGTACCCCAACATTTATACCCCAATATATATTATACACCCTGCACCCCAACATTTTATACCTCAATATATATATTATACACCCCTGTCCCCCAACATTTTATACCCCAATATATATATATATACTATACACCATGCACCCCAACATTTTATACCCAATATATAATATTCTCCCCTGTACTCCATGTTATACCCCAATATACATATATTATACACCCTGTACCCCAACATTTTATACCCCAATATATATAATATACAATATATAAGAGAGAAGAGCCGGCAACTCAGAAGTCCACGATGCAAAAATGTATTGGCTCCACATGAGCATTAAAAAGAAAACAGCTGACGCGTTTCAGTGTGAGCCTTACTCATATATAATATATACCCCTGTACCCCAAAATACATAATATACCTGTTTGCCTCAACATATTATATATAGTACCCCCCCCCCCCAATATACATCTGGCCTGTGCATACCCCTATATACAATATACTCTCTGTACCCCAACATATTATACCCCCTGTATTCCAACATACATATGTACCCCAACATATTACACTCCTGTGACCTGTATGTAGTGTACCCCAATAAACCCCCATATAAATAATAGCCTGTACTCCAATATACATAATATCCTGTACCCTAAAATGTAATACTCTTATGACCTATATATATAGTGTACCCCAATATACAACATAACGCCCGTTCATACCCTATATTGTAATCCAACATATTATAACCCCTGTCTGCTAACGTACCCCAATATACACAATACCCAACAGATTATACCCCCGTGACCTACTGTATACAGTGCCTGGAAAAAGTATTCATACCCCCTGAGATTCTCCACATTTTCTCAGGTTACATCCAAAAACGTAAATGTATTTTATTGGGATTTTCTGTGATGGACCAACACAAAGTGACACATCATTGTGAATTGGAAGGAAAATACAAAATACAAATAAATCTGTAAAAGTGTGTGGGGTATTTGTATAGCGCCCCCCGGAGTCAATACTTTGTAGAACCCCCTTTCTCTCCAATTACAGCTGCAAGTCTTTTTGGGGGTGTCTCTACCAGCTTTGCTCATCTAGAGAGGGACATTTCTCCCCATTCTTCTTCTTTGTAAAATATCTCAAGCTCTGTCAGATTGGATGGAGAGCGTCTGTGATCAGCAATTTTCAGGTCTTGCCACAGATTCTCAATGTGATTTAGGTCTGCACTGTGATTGGGTCATTCTAACACATGAATATGCTTTGATGTAAACCATTCCATTGTAGCTCTGGCTGTGTTTAGGGTCGTTGTCCTGCTGGAAGGTGAACATCCCCCAGTCTCAAGTCTTTTGTAGACTAACAGGTTTTCTTCTAAGATTGGCCTGTATTTGGCTCCATCCATCTTTCCATCATCTCTGACCAGCTTCCCTGTCCCTGCTGAAGAAAAGCATCCCTACAACATGATGCTGCCACCACCATGTTTCACAGTGGGGATGGTGTGTTCAGGGGGATGTTCAGTGTTAGTTTTCCCCACACATAGCGTTTTGCTTTTAGGTAAAAAAAGTTCAATTTTGGTCTCATCTGACCAGAGCCCCTTCTTCTTCTCTTTGCTGCTTCTTGCAAATGGGACTTCTTATGTCTTTCTTTCAACGTGACAAAGGAGCCCGCCTATCCCTTCCATCGAGAGTGTGCATGCTCTGAAACATTGGAACAACTTTTGGTGACGTCAGACGCCGCCGCGTGCCACAAGCATTCCTGCCCTCTCCCCTTGACCCATCTCCATACACAGAGCAGGTGGACGGCTCCCCCAGATACGCCGTCGTAACTCTGAGTGCGGGCCGTCGCATCTTGGCGTCTGATTCATAGAATCAGATACGCCTCTATGTTGCCTAGATACGAGCGGCGTAAGTCTCCTACGCCATCGTATCTTAGGGTGCAATATTTACGCTGACCGCTAGAGGCGCTTCCCTAGACTTCCGCGTTGAATATGCAAATTAGGTAGATACGCAGATTCAGAAACGTACGTCCGCTTGGCGCATTTTTTTACGTCGTTTGCGTAACGCTTTTTCCGGTGTCAAGTTACCCCTCATAAAGCAGGGGTTTATTCATGTTAAGTATGGACGTCGGAAACGACCGAACAGCGTCGTATTTTACGTCGTTTACGTAAGTCGTTCGCGAATACGGCTGTACGTAAATTACGTTCGCGTCGAAAGCATTGACAGTTTGCGGCGTAATTTGGAGCATGCGCACTTGGAAACGTTCACGGACAGCGCATGCGCTGTTCGTAAAAACGGCAAATACGCGGGGTCACAATTAATTTAAATAAAACACGCCCACATCATCCACATTTGAATTAGGCGGGCTTACGCCGGACCACATACGTTACACCGCCCGTAACTTAGGGCGCAAGTTCTGAATACGGAACTTGCGCCCTAATTTATGGCGGCGTAACGTATCTGACATACGTTACGCCCGCCGATAGATACACTATTGTATCTGAATCCGGGCCTATGTTTTTTTGGGCATGATTGACTGCAGTTTGCGCCATTACCTACCCCTTTTTTTTTAACCCTATGGAGGTTTTTAAGTACCGTAGTTTGTCACCATTCCACGAGCGCGCACAAATTTAAAGCATGACATGTTAGGTATCTAGTGACTCGGCATAACACCAGATTTCGAATTTTACCAAAACTTTAGGGGGGATATATTGTGTTTTTTTTTTTTTTTAAATAATCATTAAAGTTTATTTTTTCCCAAAGACGTGTTTGAAAATTTTTATTCCCTAGGGCAGGCATGTACAAAGTCCGGCCCGAGGCCCGGCTTTGAACAGCCTGCCTGGTTATCTAGACATATTGGGGCATCTGTCTTAGTGCAGATTCCTGAGAAAAATCATGGAGCCAATCGCACAATCAGGAAAATACATTTTGGACCTCATCCACTGGAGGTCAACAGCTGGAGAACCCAATTTGTCTGCAGAATTCCTCCTCTATAGGGTATTGCGGAGCAAATCTCGTTGGAGGTGCAAATACAATCTTAAGGCAAGCTGAAATCAGCATTTGTTTTCCTGCAAGGGAGGGTGTAACAAAAAAGATTTGATTGTTTTGGCAGCCGACAGGACCCAAAACCAGTGATCCTTGAAGAAGAGGGTTCCAGAAGTGGTCATTTTAAGTTAGCATGGGCCATATGTGCTGGGAGGCCCATCAGGAAGTTGTGTGCCTGAAACAGCCCTGGACCCTGAGATGCCTCCTGGGAGGACTCCACCACAAAGGATTCCTGATCCTCCCTAGAGATGCCCCCTCAGAGATTCCACCATAAAGGATTCCCGATACTCCATAGAGATATCTCCACAACAAAGGATTCCTGATCCTCCGTAGAGATGCCTCCTGGGAGGATTCCCCCACCAAGGATTCCTGATCCTCCCTCACAAAGGATTCCTGATCCTCACTAGAGATGCTTCCTGGGAGGACTCCACCACAAAGGATCAGGTCCGGCACTATATTTGTGGTTGAATAAGGGTGTCAGTGTGTGGTGCGGGGGCTGCAGAAGGGGTGTCGACGTCTGGTGCGGGAAAGGATTCCTGATCCTCCCTAGAGATGCCTCCTGGGAGGACTCCACCACAAAGGATTCCTGATCCTTCGTAGAGATGTCTCCTGGGAGGACTTTACCACAAAGGATTTCTGATTCTCCATAACAAAGGATTCCTGATCCTCCGTAGAGAGACCTCCTGGGAGGACTCCGCCACAAAGGATTACTGATCCTCCCTAGAGATGCCCCCTGGGGGCACTCCACCACAAAGGATGCTTGATCCTCCCTAGAGATTCCCCCTGTGAGGACTGCACCACAAAGGATGCATGATCCTCCCTAGAGATGCCCCCTGCGAGGACTGCACCACTAAAGGTTTCCTGATCCCCCCTAGAGATGCCCCCTGTAAGGACTCTACCACAAAGAATTCCTGATCTTCCCTAGAGATGCCCCCTGTGAGGACTCCACCACAAAAGATTCCTGATCCTCCCTAGAGATGCACCCTGAGAGGACTTCACCACAAAGGATTCCTGATTCTCCATAGAGATGCCTCCTGGGAGGACTCCACCACAAAGGATTCCTGATCCTCCGTAGAGATACCTCCTGGGAGGACTCCGCCACAAAGCATTACTGATCCTCCCTAGAGATGTCTCCTGAGGGGGGGGGGGGGGACTCCACCACAAAGGATGCTTGATCCTCCCTAGAGATGCCCCCTGTGAGGACTGCACACCACTAAAGGTTTCCTGATCCTCCCTAGAGATGCCCCCTGTGAGGACTCCACCACAAAAGATTCATGATCCTCCCTAGAGATGCATCCTGAGAGGACGTCATAAAAGAATTCCTGATTCTCCATAGAGATGCCTCCTGGGAGGACTCCACCACAAAGGATTCCTGATTCTCCATAGAGATGTCTCCACAACAAAGGATTCCTGATCCTCCCTAGAGATGCCTCCTGGGAGGACTCCACCCCAAAGGATTCCTGATCCTCCCTAGAGATGCCTCCTGGGGGGACTTCACAACAAAGGATTCATGATCCTCCGTAGAGATACCTCCTTTGGAGGACTCCGCCACAAAGGATTCCTGATCCTCCGTAGAGATGCCTCCTGGGGGGACTCCACCACAAAGGATTCCTGATTCTCCATAGAGATGTCTCCACAACAAAGGATTCCTGATCCTTCCTATAGATGCCTCCTGGGGGGGGACTCCACCCCAAAGGATTCCTGATCCTTCATAGAGATGTCTCCTGGGAGGACACCACCACAAAGGATTTCGGATTCTCCATAGCGATGCCTCCTGAGAGCACTCCACCACAAGGGATTCCTGATTCTCCATAGAGATATCTCCACAACATAGGATTCCTGAACCTCCGTCAAAATACCTCCTGGGAGGACTCCGCCACAAAGGATTACTGATCCTCCCTAAAGATGCCTCCTGGGTGGACTCCAGTACAAAGGATTCCTGATCCTCTGAGGTTTCCTCCTATTGAGGATGTTGCCTGGACACCTCAACCTTCCACAAAAGGGGAGTAGGGGATCGAAAGCACCCATGTTTGAGTCACAAGCTTGCAAGAACCCATCCTCTCCCGCACCTTTAATCCTGCACAAATCCACAGCTTGCTTACTCTGTAGGCCTGTTATACCCCAATGGAAATGGCCGAGAGGGGTGTAGGCAATAGTCTGAATCAGCTGGTCATTCTGAGCTGCAGGAGCCTAAAAACACATACTTCTGTGTATAAGGAACTGGTAAAATGGTGCCTGCGATGACATCATACACGCAGCACTGGAGTGCCCAATTTTTGAATCCTGCCATCGTGCAGTGTAGTGCTCTGCTTTAGGAAACCACAGTCTAGTAGTCAATACAGAACAGGGAACTGTAGGGGAATGCTGCCAACTGCCCCACTAGTACAGTGGAACTCACCAACACAGGCTGCAGGGCCCACGGGTTCGATCTTCTCTCAGTGGGTGCGCCCCACAGCCCCCCATCTTTCCCTCCAGGTATTTACTGCCTTAGACCTGTAGAGCATCATGCCAGCAAGGTCACCACGTACTTTGTACCCCGAAGACCGCTGCCTGCAGAATCGGCAGGCAGCCCCCTCAATTGGGAGAGGGAAAATAGCCGCTCTAGGTGGGAGCCTTGATGGAGATACTACAGGTGCAGTTAATGCGTTCAGCAAAACAGGAACAAAGGATGTTTCTAGACAGCCGCACTCTGAACAATGGTTGCCTTTATTGAATTAGGAACAGCACTACAAGTCACAGCACACGAACCAAAAACCTGGACAGCTGACGCGTTTCGCAATAGATCTAGTGCTTAACCGTAGCCATGGTTAACCCTTTCATGCCTACGCCTATTTATGACATTTGGTGTTTACAAGTTAAAATCCATATTTTTGGCTAGAAAATTACTTAGAACCCCCAAACATTATATATATTTTTTTTAGCAGAGAATCTAGAGAATAAAATGGCGATTGTTGCAATATTTTATGTCACACGGTATTTGTGCGGCGGTGTTTTAAACTTTTTGGGAAAAATGTACTTTCATGAATTAAAAAAAAAAATTAAAAAGTAAAATTAGCCCAATTGATGATGTTACGCCGAGTAAATAGATACCAAGCATGTCACGCTTTATAATTGCACGCACTCGTGGAATTGCGACAAACTACGGTACCTAAAAATCTCCATAGGCGACGCTTTAAACTTTTTTTTACGCTTACCAGGTTAGGCCTAGTACACACGAGAGGATTTATCTGCGGATACGGTCCACCGGACCGTATCCGCGGATAAATCCTCTCGAGGATTTCAACGGATTTGGATCCGATGGAGTGTACTCACCATCGGATCGAAATCCGCGCCGAAATCCCATCGCGATGACGTGTCGCGCCGCGATGATGACGCGGCGACGTGCGCGACGCCGTCATAAAAGGAATTCCACGCATGCATCGAATCATTACGACGCATGCGGGGGATCCCTTCGGACGGATGGATCCGGTGAGTCTGTACAGACCAGCGGATCAATCCGTTGGGATGGATTCCAGCGGATAGATTTGAAAGCATGTCTTCAAATTTTTATCCGCTGGAAATCCATCCCAGGGGATAAAAATCCACGGAAACAGATCCGCTGGATTGTACACACCAGGGGATCTATCCGCTGGAGCCGGTCCGCGGATCAATTCCAGCGGATGGATCCTCTCGTGTGTACGGGGCCTTAGAGTTACAGAGTAGGTCTAGTGCTAGAATTATTGCTCTCGCTCTGACGATTGCGGCGATACCTCACATGTGTGATTTAAACACCGTTTTCATATGCGGGCGCGACTTCCGTATGCGTTTTCTTTGCTGCGCATGCTCACGGGGAGGGGGGGCGCTTTAAAAAAATTTTTCCTTATTTTTTATAATATTAAATTGTGTTTTTTTTACATTTTGATCACTTTTATTGCTGTCACAAGGAATGTAAACATCCCTTGTGACAGCAATAGGTGGTGACAGGTACTCTTTATGGAGGGATCGGGGGTCTAAAAAACCCCCGATCCCCTCCTTTGCACTTCAAAGTATTCAGATCGCTGAAAACGGCGATTCTGAATACTGTGTACTTTTTAAAATCCGGCGCCATTGGCAGCCGAGAAACCCGGAAGTGACGTCATGACGTCGCTTGCGTGTTTTCAATGTGGACACTGAATCAAAACCGTTTACGGCTTTGCTTCAGAGCGCGCCTGGATGATGGAGGCGCCGGATCGGGTCTCCTGGTGGGACGGGAGGCCCGGTCAGAGCGGCGAGAGGCGGGGATGTCCCCTCCCGCTCCACCGGCATAACAACCGAGCGGCTTTTAGCCACATCGGTTGTTATGTTTGGATAGCCGATCGCCGGCTCTAAACAACGGTACCTGGATGATGCCTGCGGCTGCAGGCATCATCCCGGTATAACCCCCGAAAGCCGAGGACTAGATCTAGAGCGAAACGTGTCAGCTGTCCAGGTTTTTGGTTCGTGTGCTGTGACTTGTGCTGTTCCCAATTCAATAAAGGCAACCATTGTTCAGAGAGCGGCTGTCCAGAAACATCCTTTGTTCCAGCCCCCTCAATTGCTCATGGGGTTTGGGTACAGTCCTTCTTGGCCTACTAACCGTAGCAACCGATTTGGATAAAGACACCTAATGCCCCATCAGGGGTGTCAAGAAAAGGCCCAAAGCATGGAACTAAACCCTACGAAAGGAGATTCTTCAGGCACATCCCATCACCTACGGACACTAGCTAAAAAACTGGGGCTTAGCTGAACTAGGAGGGGTTGTCTGGGATTCCTGTGTCTGTCCCCCTGAAGGTGGCAGCATAACCCATATAGTCATGAATATGAAGTCCTCTCTGTCCTGTGGTTTAGGATTAGGATAATAGTGTGCGACTGTGCTGGGGCATTCGAGTGTAAGCTCCTCTGTCCTGACGGACTCCATGTTCTTTGTGCAGCACTACAGTATATGTCAGAGCTATGTAAATGTATAACAGTGAAAGAAAACTTTGTAAAGCAGACAAAATCAGCAGGAAGCCAGACATTTCTTAAAACATCTTTAATTCATCAATAGAAAGTTGCTGGAAAGGGGACAGTTATGGCAATGTATGATTGGAGGATGAGAGATGCCGCACCCCATGGGGCGATGCGGCACCACAAAATGGTATTATCAAAAGGCTGAAATCGGTGTATAACCAGGAGGAGAGCTGCAACGTTATATCACAGGAAGATGTGGAAGTATCGCTGGTTAGGCATCTCGCTGCCCTCCACAACATCGCTGAGGATTCTTGCCGAGGCATCGCCGATTTCCAACCAGTAAGAGAGACCTCTTGTGCTGCACCCAGAAACCACCGCTACACCTGCAGAACACCAGACTGCACCGGCAAAACCACATCGGTGGCTGCAAGGCTTTATAAAGGGACCAGTCAAAACCATCTGGTAGCTGACAAATCAGCTGACTACCAAACCCGTTTCTAGTGCCAAAGCACAGCACACCCTCTCCAGCCTGGGCACCCCTCTACAGCCCCAAACACAGTGCTGGCACGGAGACCGAGACCCCCCCTACAGTTCTCACCCTGATACCGACACCCTCTTACAGTCCCAAATATAGTGCCGCCCCTGAGACAACCGACTACAAGAGATGACTCTAGTGTTGCAGCACAGCTCTCTATTACAGCCCCCCCCCCCAACATGGCACCAAACCAGACACCGACACCCCTCCAGCAGCCCCGGACCAGACACTCCTCTTGCACCCCAGACGCCGACACCCTTCTGCAGCCCCCGCACCAGACGCCGACACCCTTCTGCAGCCCCCGCACCAGACGCCGACACCCTTCTGCAGCCCCCGCACCAGACGCCGACACCCTTCTGCAGCCCCCGCACCAGACGCCGACACCCTTCTGCAGCCCCCTCACCAGACGCCGACACCCTTCCGCAGCCCCCGCACCAGACGCCGACACCCTTCCGCAGCCCCCAGACCAGACGCCGACACCCTTCTGCAGCCCCCGCACCAGACGCCGACGCCCTTCTGCAGCCCCCGCACCAAACGCCGACACCCTTCCGCAGCCCCCAGACCAGACGCCGACACCCTTCTGCAGCCCCCGCACCAGACGCCGACACCCTTCCGCAGCCCCCAGACCAGACGCCGACACCCTTCTGCAGCCCCCGCACCAGACGCCGACACCCTTCCGCAGCCCCCGCACCAGACGCCGACACCCTTCTGCAGCCCCCGCACCAGACGCCGACACCCTTCTGCAGCCCCCGCACCAGACGCCGACACCCTTCTGCAGCCCCCGCACCAGACGCCGACACCCTACTGCAGCCCCCGCAACCAGACGCAGACACCCTTCTGCAGCCCCCACACCAGACGCCGACACCCTTCTGCAGCGCCCGCACCAGACGCCGACGCCCTTCCGCAGCCCCCAGACCAGACGCCGACACCCTTCTGCAGCCCCCGCACCAGACGCCGACACCCTTCCGCAGCCCCCGCACCAGACGCCGACACCCTTCTGCAGCCCCCGCACCAGACGCCGACACCCTTCTGCAGCCCCCGCACCAGACGCCGACACCCTTCTGCAGCCCCCGCACCAGACGCCGACACCCTTCTGCAGCCCCCGCACCAGATGCCGACACCCTTCTGCAGCCCCCGCACCAGACGCCGACACCCTTCTGCAGCCCCCGCACCAGACGCCGACACCCTACTGCAGCCCCCGCAACCAGACGCAGACACCCTTCTGCAGCCCCCACACCAGACGCCGACACCCTTCTGCAGCGCCCGCACCAGACGCCGACGCCCTTCCGCAGCCCCCAGACCAGACGCCGACACCCTTCTGCAGCCCCCGCACCAGACGCCGACGCCCTTCCGCAGCCCCCAGACCAGACGCCGACACCCTTCTGCAGCCCCCGCACCAGACGCCGACGCCCTTCTGCAGCCCCCGCACCAGACGCCGACACCCTTCTGCAGCCCCCAGACCAGACGCCGACACCCTTCTGCAGCCCCCGCACCAGACGCCGACGCCCTTCTGCAGCCCCCACAACAGACGCCGACACCCTTCTGCAGCCCCCGCACCAGACGCCGACACCCTTCTGCAGCCCCCGCACCAGACGCCGACACCCTTCTGCAGCCCCCGCACCAGACGCCGACACCCTTCTGCAGCCCCCGCACCAGACGCCGACGCCCTTCTGCAGCCCCCACAACAGACGCCGACACCCTTCTGCAGCCCCCGCACCAGACGCCGACACCCTTCTGCAGCCCCCGCACCAGACGCCGACACCCTTCTGCAGCCCCCGCACCAGACGCAGACACCCTTCTGCAGCCCCCGCACCAGACGCAGACACCCTTCTGCAGCCCCCACACCAGACACCGACACCCTTCTGCAGCCCCCGCACCAGACGCCGACACCCTTCCACAGCCCCCAGACCAGACACCGATACCCTTCTGCAGCACCCTTCTGCAGCCCCCGCACCAGACACCAACACCCTTCTGCAGCCCCCGCACCAGACGCCGACACCCTTCTGCAGCCCCCGCACCAGACGCCGACACCCTTCTGCAGCCCCCGCAACCAGATGCCGTCACCCTTCTGCAGCCCCCGCACCAGACGCCGACACCCTTCTGCAGCCCCCGCACCAGACGCCGACACCCTTCTGCAGTCAAGAAGGATTACTCTAAACCCCAGTCCTCCAACGCACACGCCCTTTTAGGAACTAACAGGTGCTGGCTCTGCAACGAACTAGGAAGAAAAAATCCTGGACGGCCTCACACCGTTGAAAGCATCTTTATTGATATCTTGTGTAGCAGATGAAATCCAATACAGTAACTTCATGTTACAGAAAACAGGAAAAGCTACCGACGCGTTTCACACCGTATGAAGGTGCTTAATCATAGCACCTTCATATGCTGCTATGATTAAGCACCTTCATACGGTGTGAAGCGCGTCGGTAGCTTTTCCTGTTTTCTGCAACATGAAGTGACTGTATTGGATTTCATCTGCTACACAAGATATCAATAAAGATGTCTTCAACGGCGTGCATCCATCCATGTTTTTATTTTTCTTCCTACCCTTCTGCAGTCCCCGGACCAGACGCCGACACCCCTTCTGCAGCCCTTGGACCAGACACTGACACCTTTATTCACCCCCAAATACAGTGCCGCACCTGATATTACCGACTTCTAGAGATTATTTTAGTGCCATAGAACCGCCCTCCTCTACAGCCCCCCAAACACAGTGCTGGCCCTGATACCAACGCCCCCCAAACATCGTGCCGGCACGGTTACTGAAAGCCCTCTAGCACACGGAACATAGAGTTGGCCCTGAAACTACTACTAGAAGGAATTCCAGTGCCAGTGCACAGCACCACTCTACACCCTCAAACAGTGCCAGACCCGAAACCGACAAAACAAGGGGCTGGAGCGAATACTACAAACTACTAGAAGTTATTCAAGGCCCATAGCACAGCATCACTCTATAGCCCTGAACCTGACACCACTTCCAGGAGTCAATGGGCACCTCTTTCAGGATGGCAGCCTCAGCTATTACAGGCATTCATTTGACAGGTTCTCTTTAAAGCCGATGTTATGAAGGTTCCGACCACATAAAAGGCCCACGGCATGACGGTTCTGGTATTTCTGTCCTCTCCGCTCCAGCTTCAAGATTCTCCAGGAGAAGTCAAGCAGAGTAATAAATAAGGGTGAAGCACAGGGCGAGCCTGGAGGGTGGCGGGGGGTACGGACTGCCCTGCTTCTGCGCTCAATAGTCCATTTCACACTCTTCACTGTCACACCATTCAGACGGAGTGTCTGTGCCGAAGAAGCGGTCCCCGAAATTACCTGCGGAAGAAACATTGTACGTTATAGAAGACTGGCCATAAACCAATCCACGCACTGTAGAGCAAAGAAAATGGGGGGGGGGAGGAGCTAAATCAACGACTACCCCCTCCCCCAAGCGAGTGGTCACTCACCGATGCCCGGGATGATGTGGAATTCCTGGTTGACGCGTTTATCCACAGCGGTGGTGATGATTCGCACTCGCGGGAAGGCGTACGCCACCGAGTGTACTCCCATCTCCGCCATCAGCAGTGAGAGTAAGAAGATCTTCTCCTCCTGTACGTCGTGATCCTGTGGACAAGACACACGTATGACATATAATACCAGACACTGGGATCTATACACCTCGACCAATCTAGGGAATATCGGTACCAATCACTAATTTCCCGGGATGATAAATATACCCATATTCCTATTTAACCACTTAAGCCCCGGACCAATATGCTGGCTAAAGACCCAAGGGGTTTTTACAGTTCGGGACTGCGTCGCTTTAACAGACAATTGCGCGGTCGTGCGACGTGGCTCCCAAACAAAATTGGCGTCCTTTTTTCCCCACAAATAGAGCTTTCTTTTGGTGGTATTTGATCACCTCTGCGGTTTTTATTTTTTGCGCTATAAACAAAAATAGAGCGACAATTTTTAAAAAAATGCAATATTTTTTCCTTTTGCTGTAATAAATATCCCCCAAAAACATATATAAAAAAAAATTTTTCCCTCAGTTTAGGCCGATACGTATTCTTCTACCTATTTTTGGTAAAAAAAAAAAAAAATTGCAATAATCGTTTATCGGTTGGTTTGCGCAAAATTTATAGCGTTTACAAAATAGGGGATCGTTTTTTTGCATTTTTATTTTTTTTACTACTAATGGCGGCGATCATCGATTTTTTTTTCGTGACTGCGACATTATGGCGGACACTTTGGACAATTTTGACACATTTTTGGGACCATTGTCATTTTCACAGCAAAAAATGCATTTAAATTGCATTCTTTATTGTGAAAATGACAGTTGCAGTTTGGGAGTTAAACACAGGGGGCGCTGTAACATTTAGGGATCACTGTGTATGTGTTTACTAGTGTAGGGGGGTGTGGCTGTAGGACTGACACCATCGATCGAGTCTTCCCTATAAAAGGGATCACTCGATCGATGCGCCGCCATAGTGAAGCACGGGGAAGCCGTGTTTACATACGGCTCTCCCCGTTCTTCAGCTCCGGGGAGCGATCGCGACGGAGCGGCTATAAACAAATAGCCGCGCCGTCGTCCCGGATCGCTCCCCGAGCGGACCCGACCTCCGCATGTACCGGGGGGGGGGGTCCTGATCGGACCCCCCACCCACGTCTGGGCAGGCATGTACAGGTACGTTGATGTGCCTGTCCGTGCCATTCTGCCGATGTAAATGTACATGAGGAGGTCGGGAAGTGGCCAAATCCTCATAGAGACCGCCCAGATATTTACCCCTATAAAATCAGACCATCTTTATGCAGCTTAGTTATGGACAGATGTTAATTGTAGAGAACTATTGACAATATTCTCTTAATTTGATTACTCAGGAATTAAAATATAAATGGGCAAGAAGAATATACAATATATAAACTAGATCCTTCATCCCCCTAATTATTGCTCTAGCCTTTTTCCCTGAGCCCCACAGCAACTAAGTAGCACACAGTGTTCTACACACACAGCTAGATCTGACGTCCATATCTGTCCCCTCCTGGAGTGGCGATAGAAGACGGGGCCATATTTATTCCAGAACACTGGAGGTCAGAGAAGCAGAGATCTAGGACAGCTAGTACTGGAGGGGAGGTTTGGACTGACCCTGTCACAGACGCACCACACACCCAGAGCGTCCCCTTACCAGAAGAACTCGGATTGCCATCATCGCCGCGATGGATTCTTGATCACAAAGGATTCTTGATCCTCCCTAGAGATGCACCCTCAGAGATTCCACCATAAAGGATTCCCGATAATCCATAGAGATATCTCCACAACAAAGGATTCCTGATCCTCCGTAGAGATGCCTCCTGGGAGGATTCCCCCACCAAGGATTCCTGATCCTCCCTCACAAAGGATTCCTGATCCTCACTAGAGATGCCTCCTGGGAGGACTCCACCACAAAGCATCAGGTCCGGCACTATATTTGTGGGTGAATAAGGGTGTCAGTGTATGGTGCGGGGGCTGCAGAAGGGGTGTCCGCGTCTGGTGCGGGTAAGGATTCCTGATCCTCCCTAGAGATGCCTCCTGGGGGGACTTCACAACAAAGCATTCCTGATCCTCCGTAGAGATACCTCCTGGGAGGACTCCGCCACAAAGGATTTCTGATTCTCCATAGAGATGTCTCCACAACAAAGGATTCCTGATCCTCCCTATAGATGCCTCCTGGGGGGACTCCACCCCAAAGGATTCCTGATCCTTCGTAGAGATATCTCCTGGGAGGACACCACCACAAAGGATTTCTGATTCTCCATAGCGATGCCTCCTGAGAGCACTCCACCACAAGGGATTCCTGATTCTCCATAGAGATCTCCACAACAAAGGATTCCTGAACCTCCGTCGAGATACCTCCTGGGAGGACTCCACCACAAAGGATTACTGATCCTCCCTAAAGATGCCTCCTGGGTGGACTCCAGTACAAAGGATTCCTGATCCTCTGAGGTTTCCTCCTATTGAGGATGTTGCCTGGACACCTCAACCTTCCACAAAAGGAGAGTAGGGGATCGAAAGCACCCATGTTTGAGTCACAAGCTTGCGAGAACCCATCCTCTCCCGCACCTTTGCGAGAACCCATCCTCTCCCGCACCTTTATTCCTGCACAAATCCACAGCTTGCTTAATCTGTAGGCCTGTTATACCCCAATGGAAATGGCCGAGAGGGGTATAGGCAATACAGAACGGGGAACTGTAGGGAATGCCTGGACATCTGACGCATTTCGCACTAGATCTAGTGCTTAACCATAGCTATGATTAACCGCTTCCCGACCGCCGCATGTATCTACGTCGGCAGAATGGCACGGACAGGCACATTGGCGTACCTGTCGGGGGTCCGATCGGGACCCCCCCCCCTGGTACATGCGACGGTCGGATTCCCGCGGGGAGCGATCCGGGACGACGGCGCGGCTATTCGTTTATAGCCGCTCCGTCGCGATCGCTCCCCGGAGCTGAAGAACGGGGAGAGCCGTATGTAAACACGGCTTCCCCGTGCTTCACTGTGGCGTTGCATCGATCGAGTGATCCCTTTTATAGGGAGACTCGATCGATGACGTCCATCCTACAGCCACACCCCCCTACAGTTGTAAACACACACTAGGTGAACCCTAACTCCTACAGCGCCACCTGTGGTTAACTCCCAAACTGCAACTGTCATTTTCACAATAAACAATGCAATTTAAATGCATTTTTTGCTGTGAAAATGACAATGGTCCCAAAAACGAAAATTCGGAAATTCGTGAATTATGAATTTTCAGATTTACGAATTTTTTATTTACGAATTTTCGAAAATTTGAATTTACGAATTTTCGTATTTCCGTTTTTTTTACGAATTTCGGAAATTCGGATTTTCGGAAATCCGAAAATTCGAATTTAGAATTTTTCGAAATTTCGAAAATTGAAAAAATGTTTCAAATTTCGAATTTTTCAATTTCCGAATTTCGAATTTTCGTATTTTCGAAAAATTAGAAATTCGAAAATTGAAAATCGTATTTCCGAATTTTCGTATTTCCGAATTTTCGTATTTCGAAAATTGAAAAATTTGAAAGTCGTATTTCCAAATTTTCGTATTTCCGAATTTTCGTATTTCGAAAAATTTGAAAATCGAAAATTGAAAAATTCAAAATTCGAAAATTGAAAAATTCGAAATTCGAAAACTGAAAAATTCGAAATTACGAAAATACAAAATTTCTCCATTTTCGAATTTAAATTTTTTTCACTTTTCCAATTTTTCAGAAATTTTTCAATTTGAAAATTGAAAAATTCGAAATTTCGAAAATTGAAAAATTCGAAAATTGAAAAATTCTAAATTCAAAAATTCGAAATTTTTTCGAAAATTGAAAAATTCGAAAATTAAAAAATTCGAAATTCAAAAATTGAAAAATTCGAAATTTCGAAAATTGAAAAATTCGAAATGTCAAAAATTCGAAATTTCGAAAATTCGTAAATTTCCGAAAATTCTTTTTTTTTTTTCGTTTCATTCGTTTTTTGCTTTTTCGGAAATCCGAAAATTTCCAGAATTTACGAAAAAAGCAAAAAATGAGAAAAAAATATTGTGTTTTCAAAATTTACGAATTTACGAAAAAATTAAAAAAACGAATGAAACAAAAACGGATTTTTTTTTTCGAATTTCCCGAATTTACGAAAAAATAAAAAAAACAAAAATAACAAACGAAAAAAACGAATTTTTTGGCAGTGCACATGTCTACTTTTAGCCACATCGGTTGTTATGTTTGGATAGCCGATTGCCGGCTGTAAACAACGGTACCGGGATGATGCAGGCATCATCCCGGTATAACCCCCGAAAGCCGAGGACTAGATCTAGTGCGAAACGCGTCAGCTGTCCGGGTTTTTGTATTGTGTGCTGCGACTTGTAGTGCTGTTCCTAATTCAATAAAAGGCAACCATTGTTCAGAGAGCGGCTGTCCAGGAACATCCTTTGTTCCAGCTCCCTCAATTGCTCATGGGGTTTGGGTACAGTCCTTCTTGGCCTACTGACCGTAGCAACCGATTTGGATAAGGACACCTACTGCCCCATCGGGGGTATGAAGAAAAGGCCCAAAGCATGGAACTAAACCCTACAAAAGGAGATTCTTCAGGCACATCCCATCACCTACGGACACTAGCTAAAAAACTGGGGCTTAGCTGAACTAGGAGGGGTTGTCTGGGATTCCTGTGTCTGTCCCCCTGAAGGTGGCAGCATAACCCATATAGTCATGAATATGAAGTCCTCTGTGTCCTGTGGTTTAGGATTAGGATAACAGTGTGCGACTGTGCTGGGGCATTCGAGTGTAAGCTCCTCTGTCCTGACGGACTCCATGTTCTTTGTGCAGCGCTGCAGTATATGTCAGAGCTATGTAAATGTAGAATAGTGAAAGAAAACTTTGTAAAGCAGACAAAATCAGTAGCAAGCCAGGCATTTCTTAAAACATCTTTAATTCATCAATAGAAAGTTGCTGGAAAGGGGACAGTTATGGCAATGTATGATTGGAGGATGAGAGATGCCGCACCCCATGGGGCGATGCGGCACCACAAAATGGTATTATCAAAAGGCTGAAATCGGTGTATGACCAGGAGGAGAGCTGCAGCGTTATATCACAGGAAGATGTGGAAGTATCGCTGGTTAGGCATCTCTCTGCCCTCCACAACATCGCTGAGGATCCTTGCCGAGGCATCGCCGATTTCCACCAGTAAGAGACCTCTTGTGCTGCACCCAGAAACCGCCGCTACACCCGCAGAACACCACACTGCACCGGCAAAACCACATCGGTGGCTTTAAAAAGGGACCAGTCAAAACCATGTGGTAGCTGACAAATCAGCCGACTACCAAACACGTTTCTAGTGCCAAAGCACAGCACCCCCTCTCCAGCCTGGGCAGCCTTCTGCAGCCCCCGCGCACCAGACGCCGACGCCCTTCTGCAGCCCCCGCACCAGACGCCAATGCCCTTCTGCAGCCCCCGCACCAGACGCCGACACCCTTCTGCAGCCCCCGCACCAGACGCCGACGCCCTTCTGCAGCCCCCGCACCAGACGCCGACGCCCTTCTGCAGCCCCCGCATCAGACGCCGGCACCCTTCTGCAGCCCCCGCACCAGACGCCGACGCCCTTCTGCAGCCCCCGCACCAGACGCCGACACCCTTCTGCAGCCCCCGTCGACACCCAGACGCCGACACCCTTCTGCAGCCCCTGCACCAGACGCCGACACTCTCCTGCAGCCCCCGTACAAGACGCTGACACCCTTCTGCAGCCCCCGCACCAGACGCCGACACCCTTCTGCAGCCCCCGCACCAGACACCCTTCTGCAGCCCCCGCACCAGACGCCGACACCCTTCTGCAGCCCCCGCACCAGACGCCCTTCGGCAGCCCCGCACCAGACGCCGACACCCTTCTGCAGCACCCGCACCAGACGCCGACACCCTTCTGCAGCACCCGCACCAGACGCCGACACCCTTCTGCAGCACCCGCACCAGACGCCGACACCCTTCTGCAGCACCCGCACCAGACGCCGACACCCTTCTGCAGCACCCGCACCAGACGCCGACGCCCTTCTGCAGCACCCGCACCAGACGCCGACGCCCTTCTGCAGCCCCCGCACCAGACGCCGACGCCCTTCTGCAGCCCCCGCACCAGACGCCGACACCCTTCTGCAGCCCCCGTCGACACCCAGACGCCGACACCCTTCTGCAGCCCCTGCACCAGACGCCGACACTCTCCTGCAGCCCCCGTACAAGACGCTGACACCCTTCTGCAGCCCCCGCACCAGACGCCGACACCCTTCTGCAGCCCCCGCACCAGACACCCTTCTGCAGCCCCCGCACCAGACGCCGACACCCTTCTGCAGCCCCCGCACCAGACGCCCTTCGGCAGCCCCGCACCAGACGCCGACACCCTTCTGCAGCCCCCGCACCAGACGCCGACACCCTTCTGCAGCACCCGCACCAGACGCCGACACCCTTCTGCAGCACCCGCACCTGACGCCGACACCCTTCTGCAGCCCCCGCACCAGACGCCGACACCCTTCCGCAGCCCCCAGACCAGACGCCGACACCCTTCTGCAGCCCCCGCACCAGACGCCGACACCCTTCCGCAGCCCCCAGACCAGACGCCGACACCCTTCTGCAGCCCCCGCACCAGACGCCGACGCCCTTCCGCAGCCCCCAGACCAGACGCCGACACCCTTCTGCAGCCCCCGCACCAGACGCCGACGCCCTTCTGCAGCCCCCGCACCAGACGCCGACACCCTTCTGCAGCCCCCAGACCAGACGCCGACACCCTTCTGCAGCCCCCGCACCAGACGCCGACGCCCTTCTGCAGCCCCCACAACAGACGCCGACACCCTTCTGCAGCCCCCGCACCAGACGCCGACACCCTTCTGCAGCCCCCGCACCAGACGCCGACACCCTTCTGCAGCCCCCGCACCAGACGCCGACACCCTTCTGCAGCCCCCGCAACCAGACGCAGACACCCTTCTGCAGCCCCCACACCAGACACCGACACCCTTCTGCAGCCCCCGCACCAGACGCCGACACCCTTCCACAGCCCCCAGACCAGACACCGATACCCTTCTGCAGCACCCTTCTGCAGCCCCCGCACCAGACACCAACACCCTTCTGCAGCCCCCGCACCAGACGCCGACACCCTTCTGCAGCCCCCGCACCAGACGCCGACACCCTTCTGCAGCCCCCGCAACCAGATGCCGTCACCCTTCTGCAGCCCCCGCACCAGACGCCGAAACCCTCCTGCAGCCCCCGCACCAAACGCCGACACCCTTCTGCAGTCAAGAAGGATTACTCTAAACCCCAGTCCTCCAACGCACACGCCCTTTTAGGAACTAACAGGTGCTGGCTCTGCAACGAACTAGGAAGAAAAAATCCTGGACGGCCTCACACCGTTGAAAGCATCTTTATTGATATCTTGTGTAGCAGATGAAATCCAATACAGTAACTTCATGTTACAGAAAACAGGAAAAGCTACCGACGCGTTTCACACCGTATGAAGGTGCTTAATCATAGCACCTTCATATGCTGCTATGATTAAGCACCTTCATACGGTGTGAAGCGCGTCGGTAGCTTTTCCTGTTTTCTGCAACATGAAGTGACTGTATTGGATTTCATCTGCTACACAAGATATCAATAAAGATGTCTTCAACGGCGTGCATCCATCCATGTTTTTATTTTTCTTCCTACCCTTCTGCAGTCCCCGGACCAGACGCCGACACCCCTTCTGCAGCCCTTGGACCAGACACTGACACCTTTATTCACCCCCAAATACAGTGCCGCACCTGATATTACCGACTTCTAGAGATTATTTTAGTGCCATAGAACCGCCCTCCTCTACAGCCCCCCAAACACAGTGCTGGCCCTGATACCAACGCCCCCCAAACATCGTGCCGGCACGGTTACTGAAAGCCCTCTAGCACACGGAACATAGAGTTGGCCCTGAAACTACTACTAGAAGGAATTCCAGTGCCAGTGCACAGCACCACTCTACACCCTCAAACAGTGCCAGACCCGAAACCGACAAAACAAGGGGCTGGAGCGAATACTACAAACTACTAGAAGTTATTCAAGGCCCATAGCACAGCATCACTCTATAGCCCTGAACCTGACACCACTTCCAGGAGTCAATGGGCACCTCTTTCAGGATGGCAGCCTCAGCTATTACAGGCATTCATTTGACAGGTTCTCTTTAAAGCCGATGTTATGAAGGTTCCGACCACATAAAAGGCCCACGGCATGACGGTTCTGGTATTTCTGTCCTCTCCGCTCCAGCTTCAAGATTCTCCAGGAGAAGTCAAGCAGAGTAATAAATAAGGGTGAAGCACAGGGCGAGCCTGGAGGGTGGCGGGGGGTACGGACTGCCCTGCTTCTGCGCTCAATAGTCCATTTCACACTCTTCACTGTCACACCATTCAGACGGAGTGTCTGTGCCGAAGAAGCGGTCCCCGAAATTACCTGCGGAAGAAACATTGTACGTTATAGAAGACTGGCCATAAACCAATCCACGCACTGTAGAGCAAAGAAAAGGGGGGGGGGGAGGAGCTAAATCAACGACTACCCCCTCCCCCAAGCGAGTGGTCACTCACCGATGCCCGGGATGATGTGGAATTCCTGGTTGACGCGTTTATCCACAGCGGTGGTGATGATTCGCACTCGCGGGAAGGCGTACGCCACCGAGTGTACTCCCATCTCCGCCATCAGCAGTGAGAGTAAGAAGATCTTCTCCTCCTGTACGTCGTGATCCTGTGGACAAGACACACGTATGACATATAATACCAGACACTGGGATCTATACACCTCGACCAATCTAGGGAATATCGGTACCAATCACTAATTTCCCGGGATGATAAATATACCCATATTCCTATTTAACCACTTAAGCCCCGGACCAATATGCTGGCTAAAGACCCAAGGGGTTTTTACAGTTCGGGACTGCGTCGCTTTAACAGACAATTGCGCGGTCGTGCGACGTGGCTCCCAAACAAAATTGGCGTCCTTTTTTCCCCACAAATAGAGCTTTCTTTTGGTGGTATTTGATCACCTCTGCGGTTTTTATTTTTTGCGCTATAAACAAAAATAGAGCGACAATTTTTAAAAAAATGCAATATTTTTTCCTTTTGCTGTAATAAATATCCCCCAAAAACATATATAAAAAAAAAATTTTCCCTCAGTTTAGGCCGATACGTATTCTTCTACCTATTTTTGGTAAAAAAAAAAAAAAATTGCAATAATCGTTTATCGGTTGGTTTGCGCAAAATTTATAGCGTTTACAAAATAGGGGATCGTTTTTTTGCATTTTTATTTTTTTTACTACTAATGGCGGCGATCATCGATTTTTTTTTCGTGACTGCGACATTATGGCGGACACTTTGGACAATTTTGACACATTTTTGGGACCATTGTCATTTTCACAGCAAAAAATGCATTTAAATTGCATTCTTTATTGTGAAAATGACAGTTGCAGTTTGGGAGTTAAACACAGGGGGCGCTGTAACATTTAGGGATCACTGTGTATGTGTTTACTAGTGTAGGGGGGTGTGGCTGTAGGACTGACACCATCGATCGAGTCTTCCCTATAAAAGGGATCACTCGATCGATGCGCCGCCATAGTGAAGCACGGGGAAGCCGTGTTTACATACGGCTCTCCCCGTTCTTCAGCTCCGGGGAGCGATCGCGACGGAGCGGCTATAAACAAATAGCCGCGCCGTCGTCCCGGATCGCTCCCCGAGCGGACCCGACCTCTGCATGTACCGGGGGGGGGGGTCCTGATCGGACCCCCCACCCACGTCTGGGCAGGCATGTACAGGTACGTTGATGTGCCTGTCCGTGCCATTCTGCCGATGTAAATGTACATGAGGAGGTCGGGAAGTGGCCAAATCCTCATAGAGACCGCCCAGATATTTACCCCTATAAAATCAGACCATCTTTATGCAGCTTAGTTATGGACAGATGTTAATTGTAGAGAACTATTGACAATATTCTCTTAATTTGATTACTCAGGAATTAAAATATAAATGGGCAAGAAGAATATACAATATATAAACTAGATCCTTCATCCCCCTAATTATTGCTCTAGCCTTTTTCCCTGAGCCCCACAGCAACTAAGTAGCACACAGTGTTCTACACACACAGCTAGATCTGACGTCCATATCTGTCCCCTCCTGGAGTGGCGATAGAAGACGGGGCCATATTTATTCCAGAACACTGGAGGTCAGAGAAGCAGAGATCTAGGACAGCTAGTACTGGAGGGGAGGTTTGGACTGACCCTGTCACAGACGCACCACACACCCAGAGCGTCCCCTTACCAGAAGAACTCGGATTGCCATCATCGCCGCGGCCCCCGTGGACACCGTGCTGTCCATCAGAATGACATAATCTTCACTGATCTCCTTGGGCAGTCGCAGGTAATGGAGCTGCAAAGAGAACACAGAGAGGTGATGAGAGGGAGAAAGGAGGAGAGGGGAGGAATGGAGGAGAGGGGAGGAATGGAGGAGAGGGGAGGAATGGAGGAGAGAGGAGAAGTAGGAAGAACTGGGGAGTGCAGAACAATATAAAAAAAATGGAAGGAGAAAGGGAAGATAAGAGACGAGAGGAAGAGAAGAGAAAAGAGACGAGACGAGACTAAGAGAAGAGAAAAGAGACGAGACGAGAGTAAGAGAAGAGAAGAGAGGAGACGAGACGAGACGAGAGTAAGAGAGGAGACGAGACGAGAGTAAGAGAAGAGAGGAGACGAGACGAGAGTAAGAGAAGAGAGGAGACGAGACGAGAGTAAGAGAAGAGAGGAGACGAGACTAAGAGAAGAGAGGAGACGAGACTAAGAGAAGAGAGGAGACGAGACTAAGAGAAGAGAGGAGACGAGACTAAGAGAAGAGAGGAGACGAGACTAAGAGAAGAGAGGAGACGAGACTAAGAGAAGAGAGGAGACGAGACTAAGAGAAGAGAGGAGACGAGACTAAGAGAAGAGAGGAGACGAGACTAAGAGAAGAGAGGAGACGAGACGAGACGAGACGAGAGTAAGAGAAGAGAGGAGACGAGACGAGAGTAAGAGAAGAGAGGAGACGAGACGAGACGAGAGTAAGAGAAGAGAGGAGACGAGACGAGACTAAGAGAAGAGAGGAGACGAGACGAGACTAAGAGAAGAGAGGAGACGAGACTAAGAGAAGAGAGGAGACGAGACGAGACGAGAGTAAGAGAAGAGAGGAGACGAGACGAGACTAAGAGAAGAGAGGAGACGAGACGAGACTAAGAGAAGAGAGGAGACGAGACGAGACGAGAGTAAGAGAGGAGACGAGACGAGAGTAAGAGAAGAGAGGAGACGAGACGAGAGTAAGAGAAGAGAGGAGACGAGACTAAGAGAAGAGAGGAGACGAGACTAAGAGAAGAGAGGAGACGAGACTAAGAGAAGAGAGGAGACGAGACTAAGAGAAGAGAGGAGACGAGACTAAGAGAAGAGAGGAGACGAGACTAAGAGAAGAGAGGAGACGAGACTAAGAGAAGAGAGGAGACGAGACGAGACGAGAGTAAGAGAAGAGAGGAGACGAGACGAGAGTAAGAGAAGAGAGGAGACGAGACGAGACGAGAGTAAGAGAAGAGAGGAGACGAGACGAGACTAAGAGAAGAGAGGAGACGAGACGAGACTAAGAGAAGAGAGGAGACGAGACTAAGAGAAGAGAGGAGACGAGACGAGACGAGAGTAAGAGAAGAGAGGAGACGAGACGAGACTAAGAGAAGAGAGGAGACGAGACGAGACTAAGAGAAGAGAGGAGACGAGACGAGACTAAGAGAAGAGAGGAGACGAGACTAAGAGAAGAGAGGAGACGAGACGAGACGAGAGTAAGAGAAGAGAGGAGACGAGACGAGAGTAAGAGAAGAGAGGAGACGAGACGAGACGAGACGAGAGTAAGAGAAGAGAGGAGACGAGACGAGAGTAAGAGAAGAGAGGAGACGAGACGAGACGAGAGTAAGAGAAGAGAGGAGACGAGACGAGAGTAAGAGAAGAGAGGAGACGAGACGAGACTAAGAGAAGAGAGGAGACGAGACCAGAGTAAGAGAAGAGAGGAGGGGAAGAGAGGAGACGAGACGAGACGAGAGTAAGAGAAGAGAGTAAGAGAAGAGAGTAAGAGAAGAGGAGACGAGAGGAAGAGAAGAGAGGAGAGGAGGGGAATAGAGGAGGAGACAAGAGGAAGGGAAGAGACGAGAGGAGACAAGACATGAGGATGGGAAGAGGAGAGGAGAAGGGAAGAGACGAGAGGAGACAAGAGAAAGAAAAGAGAGGAAGAGAAAGAAAAGAGAGGAAGAGAAAGAGGAAGAGAAAGAGGAAGAGAAAGAAAAGAGAGGAAGAGAAGAGAGGAGGCGAGAGGAAGAGAAGAGAGGAGGCGAGAGGAAGAGAAGAGAGGAGACGAGACGAGACGAGAGGAAGAGAAGAGGGGAAGAGAGGAGAGGAGGGGAAGAGAGGAGAGGAGGGGAAGAGAGGAGGAGACAAGAGGAAGAGAAAAGAGGAAGGGAATAGGAGAGGAGACAAGAGGAAGGGAAGAGACGAGAGGAGACAAGACATGAGGATGGGAAGAGGAGAGGAGAAGGGAAGAGACGAGAGGAGACAAGAGAAAGAAAAGAGAGGAAAGAGAAGAGAGGAAGAGAAAGTAAAGAGAGGAAGAGAAAGTAAAGAGAGGAAGAGAAAGTAAAGAGAGGAAGAGAAAGTAAAGAGAGGAAGAGAAGAGAGGAGGCGAGACGAGAGGAAGAGAAGAGACGAGAGGAAGAGAAGAGACGAGAGGAAGAGAAGAGAGGAGACGAGAGGAAGAGAAGAGAAGAGAGGAGACGAGAGGAAGAGAGGAGACGAGAGGAAGGGAAGAGAAGAGAAGAGAGAGGAGAGGAGACGAAGAGACGAGAGGAAGAGAAGAGACGAAAGGAAGAGAAGAGACGAGAGGAAGACAAGAGAGGAAGAGAAGAGAGGAGACGAGAGGAAGAGAAGAGAGGAGAGGAGACGAGAGGAAGGGAAAAGAAGAGAAGAGAAGAGAGGAGACAAAGAGACGAGAGGAAGAGAAGAGAGGAGACGAGAGGAAGGGAAAAGAAGAGAAGAGAAGAGAAGAGAGGAGACGAAGAGACGAGAGGAAGAGAAGAGACGAAAGGAAGAGCTGAGACGAGAGGAAGACAAGAGAGGAAGAGAAGAGATGAGAGGATGGGAAGAGAGGAGAAGGGAAGAGAAAAGGATGAGAAGAGGGGGAAGCGAAGAGAAGAGGGGGAAGGAAAGAGAAGAAGAGGGGAAAGGAAAGAGAAGAAGAGGGGGAAGGAAAAAGAAGAAGAGGGGGAAGGAAAAAGAAGAAGAGGGGGAAGGAAAGAGAAGAGGGGAAGGGAAGAGAATAGGGGGGAAGAATAGAATAGGGGGAAGGGAAGAGAATAGGGAGAAGGGACGAGAAGCGTGGAAGGGAAGGGAAGGGAAGAGAATATAAAAAAAAAAAAAATAGGAGAACATGTTCTCTTTCTAAGTCCGTCGGAATATCCAATGAAAAAAATTCCGATCGTGTGTACGAGGCATAAGAGAAAGAAAGGAGAGGAGAAAAGGAGGACAAGAGAGTGGGAAGAGGGAAGAGCCGGCCGGTTAATGGACGGTAACCCTGCTGACTAGACATATGACGCATATCTGAATCTCTGATCTGTGGGACAGACATCACTCAGAAGGGCAGAGTCTCACAAAATGGTCAATTGCCCCTCCCCCAACTCTGATTTTATGAGACCCCCATACAGGCTGAGATGTCTATACGATACACCCAGTACAACGAATTGGTTTATGATGGTACAGCATTGCATTCTTTATTGACAGCAACTCCAACAGAGGGCTTTTCTTCCCGATACCTGCAGGATATGTAATAATGCAGATGTGACAGGTTCTCTTTTCACCCCCCCCCCCTCCCCCGGGTCACATGTCTGAATATAGCAAAGTGCCATGTGTGAAGGGACGGTTTGCTGGCATACACCCACCTCGGGCTCTCCTGTGTTGTGATTGGTCTGGATGAGGATTTTGCCCAGGCGAATGTCTTTACACACTGCGGTCAGAGCCTGTTCCATGGTCTCCCCGGCCCGGAGGATGGACACCCCTGTGATCTGTAGGAGGACATAAAGAACAGTCAGAGCTCAGGGTGACCTATTGTCCAATGGGGAGCGGCTTCCAGGCCCTATGAGCTCCATACACTTACCATGTGGTCACTCCCTTTAGCACACACATACATTAAAGCCATTTCTTATACACACAAGGGAGGCAAACACTGAATATGGGGGTAATATGGAGCTCAGCAGTCACAACCCCAGTTTCTGGCTTGTGATTGGTTACACTCACCCTCTGACGATGGAACCTCTTCCCGTGATACGTGGTGCCCTGCGGGGTCTCCACCGTCACCAGCTGAGAAGAGAGACATTTGGCGTTATGCAACAAGATATGAGAAGGGGATAAACCCACCATGACACTTCCATACAATGATAGGGGGGTGCAGAGCCAGAGAACCCTGCTAGGGGGAGCCACACGCTGTGGAATTGGTGTTGGGGTGCGAACACCGCAAGCAAACTTATGCCCGCGTACACACGAGCCGAGAAAGTGAAGTTCAATGCTTCCGAGCATGCGTCAAATTGTTTTTCCGAGCATGCGTCGGAATTGCTACAGACAGATCGGATTTTTTTCCGTCGTAAAAATGGAGAACCTGGTCTCAATCTTTTGTGGGCGGAAATTCCGACAGCAAAAGTCCGATGGAGCGTACACACAGTCGTGATTTCCGACCAAAAGCTCACATCGGACTTTTCTTGTCGGAATTTCCGCCCACAAAACATTGAGACCAGGTTCTCCATTTTTCAGACAGAAAAAAAATCCGATCTGTCTGTAGCAATTCCGACACGCGAAATTCCGACGCATGCTCGGAAAAACAAATTTGACGCATGCTCGGAAGCATCGAACTTCACTTTCTCGGCTCGTCGTAGTGTTGTACGTCGCCGCGTTTCTTGACGGTAGAAAGTTCAGAGAACTTTTGTGTGACCGTGTGTATGCAAGCCAAGCTTGAGTGGAATTCCGTCGGAAAAACCAGCCAAGGTTTTTCCGACGGAAATTGCGACCGGGTATGCGCTCACACGTAGAATAGGGGGATGTACACACTGGCCCGGATTCAGAGAGCAATTGCGTCTGCGTAACCATAGTTACGCAGCGCAATTGCTTACTTGCGCCGGCGTAACGAGTTCTCCTGATTCAGAAAGCTCGTTACGCCGACTGCAGCCTAAGATATGCGTGGCATAAGGCTCTTATGCCCTCATATCTTAGGCTGCATTCTTACGTTGGCCGCTAGGTGGCGTTCCCGTTCTGCTCAGCGTATAGTATGCAAATTGCATACTAACGCCGATTCACAACGTTACGCGAGCCCTGCGTACGCAGTTTACGTCGTTTGCGTACGGCGGTTTTAGCGTAAGGCAGCCCCTGCTATTAGCAGGGGCAGCCAATGCTACGTATACCCGTCGTTCCCGCGTCTTGAAATTTGAAATTTACGTAGTTTGCGTAAGTGAATCGTGAATGGCGCTGGACGCCGTTCACTTTGAAGCAAATGACGTCCTTGCGACGTCATTTACCGCAATGCACGTCGGGAAAGTTTCCCGACGGAGCATGCGCTTTACGCTCGGCGCGGGAACGCGCCTAATTTAAATGATTCCCGCCCCCTACGGGATCATTTACATTAGGCGCCCTTACGCAGGGCATTTTTGAAGAGCGCCCACGCAAATTACGTGGCTACTGCTTCATGAATGAAGCGTAGCGCAAATAATTTGCGTAGGCGCAGGGGAAAAAGGGTACACTGCGCCTCCCGTAAGGAGCGCGCAGCTGTACCTGAATCTACCCCACTGTGGAAACGTAGTGCGTGTATTGCTCAGAGCACCACTTACATTAAGAGGTAGGAAGGAGAGAGCGTGCTCAATGAGAAGACGCATTAGGCGTTTGGAGTAGAAGATGAACTCATCTCGGTTGGTGTCTTTGTTCCTGGAGAAGGGGGGAGACAACAGGTAAGTACAAGGTGATAATGGGGGGGGGGGGGGTAATTTCTAGCACGGATGAACCGGTTCTCACCTGATGATGGTGTGCATTCCGCGCACTTGAGGCGTTTTCTGGAGGACACTTAGGGTTTCGGGAAGAGGCTGCCCCTGGTGGGCGGAGGCCAGAGCTGCCCTGATAACAGGAGAGACATGGAGGAGATTAGGCCCGATAACACACTGAAATCCACAGCAACCTCCCACCCACAGTCACCCTGCAAAGGGGAGGGGCTGAGAACACCCACGGTCTGTTACGCGGCCCCTGCGCCCACACGTGCGCAGAATGCTAACAGAGCGTCTAGCGCGCGGGAAGCAAGACAACGAGGCATGCTGGGAAATCCAACTATGCGCAGCTTTATCACACACTGCCCGACTCCACTGTACGCATTTCACACCCAGCGTCGTAGACGTGTACTCAGCAATCTGATTCACCCTCGTCATTCTCATACTGCACTGCAAATAAAAAAATTACCGTATATACTCGAGTATAAGCCGACCCGAATATAAGCCGAGGCACCTAATTTTACCACAATAAACTGGGAAAACGTATTGACTCGAGTATAAGCCTAGGGTGCCAATCTGCATGCCTCACTTTGCCTCACTGCGTCCATGTCCATGCCTCACTGCGTCCATGTCCATGCCTCACTGCGTCCATGTCCATGCCTCACTGCGTCCATGTCCATGCCTCACTGTGTCCATGTCTCACTTTGCCTCACTGTGTCCATGTGCATGCCTCACTGTGCCCATGCCTCACTGTGCCCATGTCTCACTGCGTCCATGTCTCACTTTGCCTCACTGTGTCCATGTGCATGCCTCACTGTGCCCATGCCTCACTGTGCCCATGTCCATGACTCACTGCGTCCATGTCTCACTGCGTCCATGTCTCACTTTGCCTCACTGTGTCCATGTGCATGCCTCACTGTGTCCATGCCTCATTGTGCCCATGCCTCACTGTGTCCATGTGCATGCCTCACTGTGCCCATGCCTAGACTTACATTTAACATGGGAGTCTATGGAAGAGGTGCCCGGCTTTGAATAAAAAAATTACCGTATATACTCGAGTATTAGCCGACCCGAATACCAGCCGATGCACCTAATTTTACCACAAAAACTGGGAAAACGTATTGACTCGAGTATAAGCCTAAGGTGCCCATCTGCATGCCTCACTTTGCCTCACTGTGTCCATGTGCATGCCTCACTGCGTCCATGTCCAACTTTGCCTCACTGTGTCCATGTGCATGCCTCACTGTGTCCATGTGCATGCCTCACTGTGCCCATGCCTCACTGTGCCCATGTGCATGCCTCACTGTGCCCATGCCTCACTGTGTCCATGTGCATGTCTCACTGTGCCCATGCCTCACTATGTCCATGTCCATGACTCACTGCGTCCATGTCTCACTGCGTCCATGTCTCACTTTGCCTCACTGTGTCCATGTGCATGCCTCACTGTGTCCATGCCTCATTGTGCCCATGCCTCACTGTGCCCATGTGCATGCCTCACTGTGACCATGCCTCACTGTGCCCATGCCTCACTGTGCCCATGTGCATGCCTCACTGTGCCCATGCCTCACTGTGCCCATGCCTCACTGTGCCCATGCCTCACTGTGCCCATGTGCATGCCTCACTGTGCCCATGCCTAGACTTACATTTAACATGGGAGTTTATGGAAGAGGTGCCCGGATTTGGAAAAAAAAATTGGTGCTCCCCAGCTGTAGGTCCCCCGGACAGCAAACTTTGCACACTTGTAGATGAGAACGACAGGATCCAGGGTACCTACGGCCGGTACCGGGTCCCCAAAATTACTGGAGAAATGACTGTTTAACATGGGAGTCTATGGAAGGGGAGCCAGAATTTGAAAAATCGGTGCTCCCAGGCCGCAGGTCCCCCGGACAACAAACGTTGCACACTTGTAGAGGAAGAGAGGGGCTACATGTGCGCCCAGTTCGGGGTCCAGGGGACCTACGGCCGGCACCGGGTCCCCAAAGTCCAGGAGATCAGGCGCAAAAAGATGACTCGAGTATAAGCCAAGGGGGGCAATTTTAAGCACAAAAAAAAATGTGCTGAAAAACTTGGCTTATACTCGTGTATATGGTAACTGGTTGATGGAACCATTGAGAATGCATTATTCTACAGGAGACTGTAAGGGGCAACATTTCATGGGGGGGGGGGCTTGACTAATGTTAGAAGAGATGACTACCTGCTCATTAAGTAGCAGATAAGCGTGGTATTACATAAAATGCACCACAGACTGGTAAGCTGCAATGTATTACATATTTTTTTGGTGTTGGGTTTAGATGCACTTCAAATGTTCAGAAGGTCCTACGTGGCATCTGTCCAGGATTGGCGCTTAACCACTTCCCTACCCGCCCATAGTCAAATGACGTCCACAGATGGAATCTCCCATCCTGGGTTGACGTCATATGACGTCCTGGGCTTCCCGGCCGTCTAGGGGGCGCTCGGGACCCGGTGCGTGTGCCCGGCCTCCGCGATTGCCCATGAAACACACAGATCCATGTCCTGTCAGAGGAGAGGAGACCGATGTGTGTTCCCAGTACAGAGGAGCACCGATTGGTCTCCTCCCCTTATGAGTCCCCTCCCCCTACAGTTAGAATCACTCCCTAGAGAACATACTTAACCCCTTCAGCGCCCCCTAGTGGTTACCCCTTCCCTGCCAGTCACATTTACACAGTAATCAGTGCAATTTTATAGCACCAATCGCTGTATAAATGTGAATGGTCCCAAAAATGTGTCAAAAGTGTCCGATATGTCCGTCGCAATAAAAAGTGCATTACTAGTAAAAAAAACTAAATAAAAATGCAATAAAACTATCCCCCATTTTGTAGACGCAATAACTTTTGCGCAAACCAATCAATATACACTTATTGCAATTTTTTTTTTACCAAAAATATATAGAAGAATACGTATCGGCCTAAACGGAGGAAAAAAAATAAATGAAAAAAAAAAAAAAAATTGTGATATTTATTAAATCAAAAAGTAAAAAAATATTGGCCCAGATTCAGGTAGCAATTGCGCCTGCGTAACCATAGTTACGCAGCGCAATTGCTGACTTGCGCCGGCGTAACGAGTTCTCCTGATTCAGAGAACTCGTTACGCCAACTGCAGCCTAAAATCTGCGTGGCATAAGGCTCTTATGCCACACATATCTTAGGCTGCATTCTTGCGATGGCCGCTTGGGGGCTTCCGTTGTGATCTGTGTATAGTATGCAAATTGCATACTAACACTGATTCACAACGTTGCGCGAGCCCTGCGTACGCAAATTACGTAGTTTGCGTACGGAGGTTTTCGCGTAAGGCTGCCCCTGCTATTAGCAGGGGGGCAGCCAATGTTACGTATACCCGTCGTTCCCGCGTCGCGAAATTTGAAAGTTACGTAGTTTAATTGTGTAAGGCGCTGGACGCCATTCACGTTCACTTTGAAGCAAATGACGTCCTTGCAACGTCATTTGCCGCAATGCACGTCGGGAAAGTTTCCAGACGGAGCATGCGCTCTACGCTCGGCGCGGGAACGCGCCTAATTTAAATGATTCCCGCCCCCTACGGGATCATTTAAATTGCGCGCGCTTACGCCAGGCATTTTGCCAGCGCGCCCACGCAATTTACGGAGCTACTGCTCCGTGAATCAAGGGCAGCGCAGTAAATTTGCGGGGGCGCAGGGAAAAAACGTTGCCCTGCGCCTCCGTAAAAAATGCGCAAATCTACTTGAATCTGGGCCATTGTGTTTTTTTCAAAATTGGCACTCTTTTGTTTACAGCGCAAAAAAAAAAAACGCAGAGGTGATAAAATACCACCAAAAGAAAGCTCCATTTGTGGGGAAAAAAAGGACGCCAATTTTGTTTGGGAGCCACGTCGCACGACCGCGCAAATGTCATTCAAAGTGCGACAGCGCTGAAAACTAACAATTGGTCTGAGCAGGAAGTGGGCAAAAATGCCCTGTATGGAAGCAGTTAAAAGCCTCCCGTTTTCATCAAGAGATCAGATTCTAACTCAAAACTTGGCTTGTTTAGGATCTTCACGTGTCAATTTATCGCTTTCTAATATTTATTTCATAGCTCCTCCTCTAAATAACCTTCACTATGAGCAGAGGTTGTTTTCCTTATCAACTGGTGGAGAATGCGGGCAAAATATGGCACACACTATACTCCGTATATTAGAACACAGCACACTGTATATTAGAGTACACACAGGATCATATCATTTTTGTTTTTATATATATGGCACACGGTATACTCTGCATAGCCAAACACACACAGTATCATATGCATTTCATATATATATGGCACACGGTATACAGTATCTCAAAAAAGTAAGTACACCCCCTCACATTTTTGTAAATATTTTCTTGTATCTTTTCATGTGACAACACTGAAGAAATGACACTTTGCTACAATGTTGTGTAGTGAGAGTACAGCTTGTATAACAGTGTACATTTTCTGTCCCCTCAAAAAAACTCAACACACAGCCATTAATGTCTAACAAAAGTGAGTACACCCCTAAGTAAAAGTGTCCAATATTTTGTGTGGCCACCATTATTTTCCAGCACTGCCTTAACCCTCTTGGGCATGGAGGTCACCATGGAGCTTCACAGGTTCCCACTGGAGTCCTCTTCCCCTCCTCCATGATGACATCACAGAGATGGTGGATGTTAGAGACCTTGCGCTCCTCCACCTTCCGTTTGAGGATGCCCCACAGATGCTCAATAGGGTTTAGGTCTGGAGACATGCTTGGCCAGTCCATCACCTTTACCCTCAGCTTCTTTAGCAAGGCAGTGGTCGTCTTGGAGGTGTGTTTGGGGTCGTTATCATGTTGGAATACTACCCTGCGGCCCAGTCTCTGAAGGGAAGGGATCATGCTCTGCTTCAGTATGTCACAGTACATGTTGGCATTCATGGTTCCCTCAATGATCTATAGCCCCCCAGTGCCAGCAGCACTCATGCAGCCCCAGACCATGACACTCCCACCACCATGCCTGACTGTAGGCAAGACACACTTGTCTTTGTTCTCCTCACCTGGTTGCCGCCACACACGCCTGACACCATCTGACACCATCTGACACCATAAATACGTTTATCTTGGTCTCATCAGACCACAGGACATGGTTCCAGTAATCCATGTCCTTAGTCTGCTTGTCTTCAGTAAACTGCTTGTGGGCTTTCTTGTGCATCATCTTTATTTTATTTTTATTTTTTTTTTTTTTTTTTTTTTTTTTCCTTTACTTCAGGTTCCGCCTCCTAGAGTTTCTTTAGAGCGCTCAGCTTTCATTTTGCCGGCCACATAGCGTCTCTATTTGGTTTTACATCATTAGTAAAGGGATACTTTTAATTTGTTTTGTACTCTTTTTTTTTTTTTTTTTTTTTTTTTTTTTTAGTTCCTTGTTTTTTTTTCTAGTTTTTATTTGTTAGTTTTCTTATTTTTGTTTATGTATGTTTTTTTTTTTTTTTTTTTTAGTTTATTATGAGTACAAACACAATGTATTTTTCTATTATATTTCCCCTTCCCTCCCTCCCCCCCTATTGCCCCCCCCCCTCCTCACCAGATATGGCCACTTTATAGGGTTATATCAGGGATTTCTGTACCAGCCCTCAGATTTTCAGCATAGCTCCATGACCTCTTAAATTCTCTCCAATCATCCCATTTTTTGCTTTTACTTGTATCGTTCCCTTCCAGCCCATTCCTTAGATCTTCCATCCTGTATGTCTCTTCAACGGCGTCAATCCACTCCCATATCATAGGGCATTCTGTCTCTTGCCATTTTCTGGGGATTAACCTTTTTGCCGCGTTCAATAGGTGTGGTACCATTGATTCCTTATATCTTCTGAGGCCTATATCACCTCCGTGGAATAGAACCGTCCAGGGATCTTTTTTTATTTTAATTTTTGTTATCTCTTCTATATATTTCAAGATCTTCTCCCAGAAAGTCTTTACTTTAGGGCATTCCCACCATAGATGTGCCATAGTTCCTAGGGTCTCACAGCCTCTCCAGCAGTTTTCAGACTGGTCCTCTTTAAATTTGCTTAATTTGTTAGGGGTTATATACCATCTGGCAATACATTTATAATTCGTTTCTGCCGTTCGGCTATCTACTGCTGAGGAGTGTGTCAGTTTCAACATTTTCTGTAGTTGGGTCCTGTCGTGCTGTGATTTGAGTTCCTTTTCCCATTTTTCAATGAATGGGGGTGTCTCCCTCTCGTCGGTCTGTAGTAGTATCTTGTATATTTTTGATATGGTGCCTTTGGCATTTTCCGTTATACATAATTTCTCCATTTCTGTTAGCTGTTCCCCTGTTCTCACTGGGGATGGTAATTTCTGTACAAACCGACTGAGTTGTTGATATCTCCACTCATTAATTTCCATCAAGGTTTCTTTCAATTTTAACTCCTCGTATGATATCATGTGTCCATCTTTAATTACATCTCCTAGTCGTGCTGTGTCGTTCTTTATCCAATTCCCTCCCACTTGTGTTTTCCCTGGTGCAAAGTATTCGTTATTTTTTAGTGCTATAAGGGGTGAATTAAACTTACTTTCCATTTTTTTATTTACTGTATCCCAAATTTTAAGTGCATTTTTTGTTATTGCGTGTATTTTCGTGCTGAATTTTCTGTGTCTAGGGGGATTCCATATTATCGTGTCTAATCTCACCTTAGATAGTGCGCTCTCTAGACTGACCCACCTTTTTTCTTTGTTGACTCTGGCCTACTCGGGATACCACTACTGCTTCATAATATTTTTTTATGTCCGGCACTGCGAGTCCCCCCTTATTTTTTGGTTGTTTTAAAATCTGTAGGGAGATTCTATGCTTCTTAAAGTTCCATATGTAGTTCATGATAAGTTTTTTTAACATATTAAGAAGCGGCTTTGGAAGGGCTATGGGAATCATTTGAAATTTGTAAACGATTTTTGGCAATAGGACCATTTTACAGAAGTTTATTCTCCCAATCCATGAGATTTGTCGGTTTTTTACCCTTTTGATTTCGCCCTTAATTTCATCCAGTAGAGGTATATAATTGATTTTGTAGATTTTCCTAATTGTGTTTGCCAGCCGGATCCCTAAGTATTTGAGTTCCTTTACCCATGGGAGTCGGAGCACCATTCTTAACAGCCTTTCCTCTGTTCTATTAATATTTACATTTAGGATTTCTGTTTTAGTGAGGTTTAATTTAAAATTTGAGATTTCTCCATATTTCTCGCATAGGTTCAAGAGCTTTGGGATTGATGTTATAGGGTTCACAACATAGAAGAGGACGTCGTCCGCAAATGCAGATAGCTTATGTTCTTCTTGATCAATTTTTACTCCCTCTATGCTTGGGTCTTTGCGTACCCTAGCCAGTAGTGTTTCTAGAGATAAAACAAATAGGAGTGGGGACAAGGGACAACCTTGCCTTGTGCCGTTTTTCATCATAAATGATTTTGACAGGCTGCCATTTACTTTTATTTTTGCCCTTGGAGACCGATAGAGGGCTCTGATCCAGTCCAGCATCCTCAGGCCGTGCATCATCTTTAGAAGAGGCTTCCTTCTGGGACGACAGCCATGCAGACCAATTTGATGCAGTGTGCGGCGTATGGTCTGAACCCTGACAGGCTGACTCCCCACCCCCCAACCTCTGCAGAAATGCTGGCAGCACTCATGCGTCTATTTCCCAAAGACAACCTCTGGATATGACGCCGAGCACGTACACCCAACTTCTTTGGTGGACCATGGCGAGGCCTGTTCTGAGTGGAACCTGTGCGGTTATACCGCTGTATGGTCTTGCCCACCGTGCTGCAGCTCAGTTTCAGGGTCTTGGCAATCTTCTTACAGCCTAGGCCATCTTTATGTAGAACAATTCTTTTTGTTCAGATCCTCAGAGAGATCTTTGCCATGAGGTGCCGTGTTGGATATCCAGTGACCAGTATGAGAGAGTGAGAGCGATAACACCAAATTTAACACACCTTAGTCACATGACTCCGGGGAGAGAAAATGGCTAATTGGGCCCAATTTGGACATTTTTCACTTAGGGGTGTACTCACTTTTGTTGCCAGTGGTTTAGACATTAATGGCTTTGTGTTATTATTTTGAGGAGACAGCAAATCTACACTGTTATACAAGCTGTACACTCACTACACAACATTGTAGCAAAGTGTCATTTCTTCAGTGTTGTCACATGAAAAGATACAAGAAAATATTTACAAAAATGTGAGGGGTGTACTTACTTTTGTGAGATACTGTGCTCTGTATATTAGAACCACGCACGCACACACGTTACTCTGTATATTAGAGAACACACAGTGTCGTATGACAACGGGTGTCATGCTTTTGTGAGAACACACATACTTTATCTCCGCAGTGACACCCGCACACACACACACACACACGTGCAGGACAAGACATGCAGTCGCCCTCACATGTCCCAACGCTGCATCCTCTGGAGTACGACAGGAGGGGAATACGGATGTACAGGAGTCGAAGGTTAAACCCAAGAGGAGAAGAAAGCGTGATAATCATGAATCAAGAAGGACAGGGTAGGACACACCGATTACTCAGAGGATGGGGGTCACTCATGGGGGATGGGCACATGGAGTACACACTGAGGAGTGGAGATGGCGGCACACAAAGTACAGGGTACATGGAGGCGAGGTAGGGGGACACACGAATGTGAAAGAACATGCAAAGTGAAAGAATGAGGCAAAGGTGTCGAGCAAGCCATAGGTAGGTGGTGGTCAGTGTGAGCCATGGTGGTGGCCAGGTGGCAATTTTGACCTATGTTGGTGGAGGGGGGCATGGAATGATCAGTGAGAGTGGTGGTGGGCTGGGGTCAGTGCAAGGCATGGAAGTGATCAGTGAGAGCCCAGGGGGTGGTGGGCAGACAATATGAGCCACAGGAGGGTCTGTGCAAGATTTGGGCATGGCAGTGATCAGTGCGAACCAGGGATAGCGGGTCAGTGATAGCTCAGGGGTTGGTGGTATAATAGTATGAGCCATGGGGGCATAAAGAGTTCAGTGTAAGTGGAGGTGGGCTGGGACAAATGTCTGAGCCATAGGGGGGATCAGTGGAAGCCATGGGCATGCGAGTGAGCAGTGCGAGCAAAGGAGGGATGTTAGTGAGATCCCAGGGGTTGGTGGGCAGACATTATGAGCCATAAGGGAGTCGGTTCAAGCCTTGGGCATGGGAGTGATCAGTGCAAACAGTGGAGGGAGGTCAGTGAGAGCCCAGGTGGTGGTGGGCAGACTGTATGAGCCATTAGGGAGTTGGTGCAAGCCTTGGGCATGGGAATGATCAGTGCGAGCCATTGAGGGAGGCCAGTGAGAGCCCAGTGGGTGGCGGGCAAACATTATGAGCCATAAGAGGGTCAGTGCAAGCCATGGGCATGGTAGTGATCAGTGCGAGCCGTGGATGGAGGGTCAGTGAGAGCTCAGGGGTTGGTGGTATGATAGTATGAGCCATGGGGGCATAAAGAGGTCAGTGTAAGTGGTGGTGGGCTGGGGTAAATGCAAGCTGCGGGAACCGTCAGTCTGAGCCATAGGGGGGGGGTCAGTATAAGCCATGGGAGTGATCAGTGCGAGCATTGAAGGAAGGTTAGTGAGATCCCAGGGGGTGGGAGGCAGACAGTAAGTCATATGGGAGTCGGTGCAAGCCATGGGCATGGGAGTGATCAGTGCGAGCCATTGAGGGTGGCCAGTGAGAGCCCAGGGGGTGGTGGGCAGACATTATGAGCCATTAGGAGGTCAGTGCAAGCCTTGGGCATGGGAGTGATCAGTGCGAGCCATTGAGGGTGGCCAGTGAGAGCCCAGGGGGTGGTGGGCAGACAGTATGAGCCATAAGGGGGTCAGTGAAAGCCTTGGGAATGGGAGTGATCAGTGCGAGCGGTGGTATGATCGTATAAGCCACAGGGGCACAGAGAGGTCAGTGTAAATGGTGGTGGGCTGGGGTAAATGCAAGCTGCCGGAGCAGTCAGTCTGAGCCATGAGGGGGGGGGGGGGGGGTCAGTGTAAGCCATAAGCATGGGAGGAGTGATCACTGCAAGCAATGGAGGGAGGTCAGTGAGATCCAGGGGGTGGTGGGCAGACAGTATGAGCCATGGGGGCAGCACAGTGCGGTCATTGAGTGGTGGTGGGTTGGGGTAAATGCAAGCTGCGGGAGCGGTCAGTCTGAACCATAAAGGGGTCGGTGCAAGCCATGGAAGGTGGTCAGTGAAAGCCCAGGGCGTGGTGGGAAGGTCAGCGAGATCCGTCATAGGGTGTGGGATATGGGGGTAATGGTGGGTCCAAGCTGTTGATAGAGGAACATTAATGTCCTGAGGCGCGACACATACATATTGTAATCTGCTCATACAGCTCACCAAAAAACAGAAACATACCAAGACCCCCACCCCCACCCCCACCCCACCCAGCCGTCCCCATCATCCTACCTCACCGTGATCTCCCGCTGACACAGCAAGGCCAACCCAGGGGTTAAAGGTCACAGCACGCAGGGTCACAAATGTTAGGAAGAGAAAAAGGAGAGAGACACGTGAGACAAGGTGATCAGTTATAGAAGGGGGGACATGCTGGAGGAAGGGGGGGGGGGTGTGATCCAGCATGCACAATACATCTACACTATATAACCTCAGAGGGCCTGTACACAACACCGGGGCCCATAACTGGCAGACCCCACTTCCTCACCAGAACTGGGGCTCCAACCTACATCTAGGCCAAATACCGACCCAAATAAATCAGCCAGGGGACATCAGGGAAGAATTCAGATGAAAAGAGTACCTGCCACCTACTAAAGCAGAGGCCGATACATTGCTATTAAAGAGAACCTGTGCTATTAAAGATATGGCATCTACCATTTCTGCCCTCCAACACTTCAACCCTTCACTACCCTGAGCCCCTACCATCAGATCACCCCTCCAACACTTCAACCCTACCCTACCCGATCTCTACCCTGACCCCCAACCATCAGATCACCCCTCCAACACTTCAACCCTTCCCTACCCGATCTCTAACCTGACCCCCTACCATCAGATCACCCTCCAACACTTCAACCCTTCCCTACCCGATCTCTAACCTGACCCCCTACCATCAGATCACCCCTCCAACACTTCAACCCTTCCCTACCCGATCTCTAACCTGACCCCCTACCATCAGATCACCCCTCCAACACTTCAACCCTTCCCTACCCGATCTCTACCCTGAGCCCCTACCACCAGATCACCCCTCCAACACTTCAACCCTTCCCTACCCGATCTCTAACCTGACCCCCTACCATCAGATCACCCTCCAACACTTCAACCCTTCCCTACCCGATCTCTAACCTGACCCCCTACCATCAGATCACCCCTCCAACACTTCAACCCTTCCCTACCCGATCTCTAACCTGACCCCCTACCATCAGATCACCCCTCCAACACTTCAACCCTTCCCTACCCGATCTCTACCCTGAGCCCCTACCACCAGATCACCCCTCCAACACTTCAACCCTTCCCTACCCGATCTCTAACCTGACCCCCTACCATCAGATCACCCTCCAACACTTCAACCCTTCCCTACCCGATCTCTAACCTGAGCCCCTACCACCAGATCACCCCTCCAACACTTCAACCCTTCCCTACCCGATCTCTACCCTGAGCCCCTACCACCAGATCACCCCTCCAACACTTCAACCCTTCCCTACCCGATCTCTAACCTGAGCCCCTACCATCAGATCACCCCTCCAACACTTCAACCCTTCCCTACCCGATCTCTACCCTGAGCCCCTACCATCAGATCACCCCTCCAACACGTCAACCCTTCCCTACCCGATCTCTACCCTGACCCCCTACCATCAGATCACCCTCCAACACTTCAACCCTTCCCTACCCGATCTCTAACCTGAGCCCCTACCACCAGATCACCCCTCCAGCACTTCAACCCTTCCCCACCCGATCTCTAACCTAACATCAGATCACCCCTCCAACACTTCAACCCTTCCCCACCCGATTTCTACCCTGACCCCCTACCATCAGATCACCCCTCCAACACTTCAACCCTTCCCTACCCGATCTCTAATCTAACCCCCAACCATCAGATCACCCCTCCAACACTTCAACCCTTCCCTACCCGATCTCTACCCTGAGCCCCTACCATCAGATCACCTCTCCAACACTTCAACCCTTCCCTATTAGATCTCTACCCTGAGCCCCTACCATCAGATCACCCCTCCAACACTTCAACCCTTCCCTACCCGATCTCTAACCTGACCTCCTACCATCAGATCACCCCTCCAACACTTCAACCCTTCCCTACCCGATCTCTAACCTGACCCCCTACCATCAGATCACCCCTCCAACACTTCAACTCTTCCCTACCCGATCTCTAACCTGACCCCCTACCATCAGATCACCCCTCCAACACGTCAACCCTTCCCTACCCGATCTCTACCCTGACCCCCTACCATCAGATCACCCCTCCAACACTTCAACCCTTCCCTATTAGATCTCTACCCTGACCCCCTACAATCAGATCTCCCCTACAACAATTCCCTACCCGATCTCTAACCTGACCCCCTACCATCAGATCACCCCTCCAACACTTCAACCCTTCCCTATTAGATCTCTACTCTGAGCCCCTACCATCAGATCACCCCTCCAACACTTCAACCCTTCCCTACCCGATCTCTAACCTGACCCCCTACCATCAGATCACTCCTCCAACACTTCAACCCTTCCCTACCCGATCTCTACCCTGAGCCCCTACCACCAGATCACCCCTCCAACACTTCAACCCTTCCCTACCCGATCTCTAACCTGACCCCCTACCATCAGATCACCCTCCAACACTTCAACCCTTCCCTACCCGATCTCTAACCTGACCCCCTACCATCAGATCACCCCTCCAACACTTCAACCCTTCCCTACCCGATCTCTAACCTGACCCCCTACCATCAGATCACTCCTCCAACACTTCAACCCTTCCCTACCCGATCTCTACCCTGAGCCCCTACCACCAGATCACCCCTCCAACACTTCAACCCTTCCCTACCCGATCTCTAACCTGAGCCCCTACCACCAGATCACCCCTCCAACACTTCAACCCTTCCCTACCCGATCTCTAACCTGAGCCCCTACCACCAGATCACCCCTCCAGCACTTCAACCCTTCCCCACCCGATCTCTAACCTAACATCAGATCACCCCTCCAACACTTCAACCCTTCCCCACCCGATTTCTACCCTGACCCCCTACCATCAGATCACCCCTCCAACACTTCAACCCTTCCCTACCCGATCTCTAATCTAACCCCCAACCATCAGATCACCCCTCCAACACTTCAACCCTTCCCTACCCGATCTCTACCCTGAGCCCCTACCATCAGATCACCTCTCCAACACTTCAACCCTTCCCTATTAGATCTCTACCCTGAGCCCCTACCATCAGATCACCCCTCCAACACTTCAACCCTTCCCTACCCGATCTCTAACCTGACCTCCTACCATCAGATCACCCCTCCAACACTTCAACCCTTCCCTACCCGATCTCTAACCTGACCCCCTACCATCAGATCACCCCTCCAACACTTCAACCCTTCCCTACCCGATCTCTAACCTAACCCCCTACCATCAGATCACCCCTCCAACACTTCAACCCTTCCCTATTAGATCTCTACCCTGAGCCCCTACCATCAGATCACCCCTCCAACACTTCAACCCTTCCCTACCCGATCTCTACCCTGACCCCCTACCATCAGATCACCCCTCCAACACTTCAACCCTTCCCTATTAGATCTCTACCCTGAGCCCCTACCATCAGATCACCCCTCCAACACTTCAACCCTTCCCTACCCGATCTCTAACCTAACCCCCTACCATCAGATCACCCCTCCAACACTTCAACCCTTCCCTATTAGATCTCTACCCTGAGCCCCTACCATCAGATCACCCCTCCAACACTTCAACCCTTCCCTACCCGATCTCTACCCTGACCCCCTACCATCAGATCACCCCTCCAACACTTCAACCCTTCCCTACCCGATCTCTACCCTGACCCCCTACCATCAGATCACCCCTCCAACACTTCAACCCTTCCCTATTAGATCTCTACCCTGAGCCCCTACCATCAGATCACCCCTCCAACACTTCAACCCTTCCCTACCCGATCTCTACCCTGACCCCCTACCATCAGATCACCCCTCCAACACTTCAACCCTTCCCTACCCGATCTCTACCCTGACCCCCTACCATCAGATCACCCCTCCAACACTTCAACCCTTCCCTATTAGATCTCTACCCTGACCCCCTACAATCAGATCTCCCCTACAACAATTCCCTACCCGATCTCTAACCTGACCCCCTACCATCAGATCACCCCTCCAACACTTCAACCCTTCCCTACCCGATCTCTAACCTGACCCCCTACCATCAGATCACCCCTCCATCACTTCAACCCTTCCCTATTAGATCTCTACTCTGAGCCCCTACCATCAGATCACCCCTCCAACACTTCAACCCTTCCCTACCCGATCTCTAACCTAACCCCCTACCATCAGATCACCCCTCCAACACTTCAACCCTTCCCTATTAGATCTCTACCCTGAGCCCCTACCATCAGATCACCCCTCCAACACTTCAACCCTTCCCTACCCGATCTCTACCCTGACCCCCTACCATCAGATCACCCCTCCAACACTTCAACCCTTCCCTACCCGATCTCTACCCTGACCCCCTACCATCAGATCACCCCTCCAACACTTCAACCCTTCCCTATTAGATCTCTACCCTGAGCCCCTACCATCAGATCACCCCTCCAACACTTCAACCCTTCCCTACCCGATCTCTACCCTGACCCCCTACCATCAGATCACCCCTCCAACACTTCAACCCTTCCCTACCCGATCTCTACCCTGACCCCCTACCATCAGATCACCCCTCCAACACTTCAACCCTTCCCTATTAGATCTCTACCCTGACCCCCTACAATCAGATCTCCCCTACAACAATTCCCTACCCGATCTCTAACCTGACCCCCTACCATCAGATCACCCCTCCAACACTTCAACCCTTCCCTACCCGATCTCTAACCTGACCCCCTACCATCAGATCACCCCTCCAACACTTCAACCCTTCCCTATTAGATCTCTACTCTGAGCCCCTACCATCAGATCACCCCTCCAACACTTCAACCATTCCTGATCTCTAATCTGAGCCTTACCAGCTCACCCCTCTCATACTTCATTTCTATACCCTACCCCTTACCACCAGATCACCCTTCTAACACTTCATTCTTCTCTACCTGATCCCTAAACCTAATGCCTTCCTATCAGCTTATCCCTCTAACACTTCATTATCTGGGCACCCACTGCCAGTCTGTTTCTGAAAATACTAGCTTCGCTGTCACTGAGCCAGTACGAAGAAGAAGAAGAAGAAGAAGAAGAAGAAGAAGAAGAAGAAGAAGAAGAAGAAGAAGAAGAAGAAGAAGAAGAAGAAGAAGAAGAAGAAGAAGAAGAAGAAGAAGAAGAAGAAGAAGAAGAAGAAGAAGAAGAAGAAGAAGAAGAAGAAGAAGAAGAAGAAGAAGAAGAAGAAGAAGAAGAAGAAGAAGAAGAAGAAGAAGAAGAAGAAGAAGAAGAAGAAGAAGAAGAAGAAGAAGAAGAAGAAGAAGAAGAAGAAGAAGAAGAAGAAGAAGAAGAAGAAGAAGAAGAAGAAGAAGAAGAAGAAGAAGAAGAAGAAGAAGAAGAAGAAGAAGAAGAAGAAGAAGAAGAAGAAGAAGAAGAAGAAGAAGAAGAAGAAGAAGAAGAAGAAGAAGAAGAAGAAGAAGAAGAAGAAGAAGAAGAAGAAGAAGAAGAAGAAGAAGAAGAAGAAGAAGAAGAAGAAGAAGAAGAAGAAGAAGAAGAAGAAGAAGAAGAAGAAGAAGAAGAAGAAGAAGAACGAATTGCCAGATCTAATCCCCCCTGAAATTGCTTGGTGCTGGGCTTCAGTCCTTGCATTAGTCGGTACAAGCAAGTAAAGCCAAATCAGCATGGCAGCCAGGGAATAAGCATTTTCAGCAATGGAAGCCATCATGTCTTTTTCAGTATCCTCTATTAACTCTCTAAGCCCAGCGTCACACTGAACCCCAGATAAGTACACACTTTCCTTACTCCTGCAGAAAGGGGCACTGAAAGACAGCAGTGCCCCCACACTGCCCCTGGAGGGATGGCACTGCACTGACAGAGGGGTGACTATACTGGGACAGCTATAAGAACACAACATGCACATGCCGGAGAGCAAACAATGACAAGACATTCACCTTCTCTAGCTGACTGTGAACGTGCTGAACAATGAGGTCCAGAGCCACAAAGTTCTCCCCACCTGGAAAAAGGTAAAAGAGAAGAGCCGTAAATGATATACACCGTGCAGATATGCCAAAATATCACACATAGACAGGAGCGGAGAGGACACAGCGGGGCAGGGTATATCAGACAGCGAGACACCTCCCTCTAGTGCAGTGGTCATCAACCCTGTCCTCAGGGCCCACTAACAGGCCAGGTTTTATGTATTACCTCGGGGAGATACAGACTAGAATACTGCAATCACCGAGCAGCAAATGATATCACCTGTGATGTATTTCAGTTATCTTGAAAACCTGGCCTGTTAGTGGGCCCTGAGGACAGGGGTGACGACCACTGTACTAGTAGGCAGAAGTAGCAGTGCACTGGAATTGCATTCCCCCAGATCGGAGATACGGTGTGAGAACGCAGAACACTTGGCAAATTAGACACAAATGTAGACAGTACGCCCGGCAGGGTCCTTCGGCCACCCGGTAAACACTATGCAGAGTCCTGTAGTGGGTCGGCACCCATGGACAGCCCCAGGAGGGCCGGAGCCCCGAATTGTCCCTCGAAAAGCACAGAGTCTATGGAATGATGCATTCTATTGTTGGCCCCCGAGCGCCGGGGGCCCAGGACCGATCTGATCGCGGCTGTGGCAAACTCCGAGTGCGGCCGAAAGTGGCCTAGTGCCATAGGTTCCGCCTTCTGGAGCCTGCAGCACCAATGCCAGGACCATGGGACGCGTGACGCGACGTCCATCATAGCCTGCAGTCTCCAGAAGGCGGGAATTTCAAAATGCAGCCGCCGAACAATATCCCTGCTCGGGCGGGCGGCTCTCCTCTCCTCCTCGGCTCCTCTCTGACAGTGATGAGTGACTGACTGCCTGCTCCCTGCTGTGACCGCACACCACGGCTGAGCTCAGGTAAGTCAGTGTGTGTACGTATGCCATTGTCAGTAGGTCAGTGTGTGTAGGTGAAGTGTATGCAAGTCAGGTAGGTCAGTGTATATAGGTCAGTGTAGGTAGGTCACCACCATCAGTGTATGTAGGTCATGCAGGTCAGTGTATGTAGGTCAGATAGGTCAGTGTATGTAGGTCAGGTAGGTAGGTCACCACCATCAGTGTATGTAGGTCAGTGTATGGAGGTGACCTACAGGTCAGGTCTGCACAGAGATCATTTAATAGATATCGTTGGGAATCAGACGGGGAAAGATGTTATTAGACACGCTCACCTCTCAATATCAAATACGGAGGGATCTTTACACAGGCATTTTGAGGAATCAAAGGTTAAGTAGGCACACTCACCTCTTAATATCGAATACGGTGAGAAATCAGAGGTAAGTAGGCACACTCACCACTCAATATCGAATACGGTGAGAAATCAGAGTTAAGTAGGCACACTCACCTCTCAATATCGAATACGGTGAGAAATCAGAGGTAAGTAGGCACACTCACCTCTCAATATCGAATACGGTGAGAAATCAGAGGTAAGTAGGCACACTCACCTCTCAATATCGAATAAGGAGAGATCATTACACAGGCATTTTGAGGAATCAAAGGTTAAGTAGGCACAATCACCTCTCAATATCGAATACGGTGATAAATCATAGGTAAGTAGGCACACTCACCTCTCAATATGGAATACGGAGGGATCATTACACAGGCATTTTGAGGAATCAAAGGTTAAGTAGGCACAATCACCTCTCAATATCGAATACGGTGATAAATCATAGGTAAGTAGGCACACTCACCTCTCAATATGGAATACGGAGGGATCATTACACAGGCATTTTGAGGAATCAAAGGTTAAGTAGGCACAATCACCTCTCAATATCGAATACGGTGATAAATCATAGGTAAGTAGGCACACTCACCTCTCAATATGGAATACGGAGGGATCATTACACAGGCATTTTGAGGAATCAAAGGTTAAGTAGGCACAATCACCTCTCAATATCGAATACGGTAAGAAATCAGAGGCAAGTAGGGACACTCACCTCTCGGCACCACAATGTCTGCCAGCTGCACAGTGGGCTCGATGTACTGCTCAAACGCTGGCTTCACATACTTATTATACTGCTTAATGACCCCCACAATGTCACGCCCCCGCTCCATGATGTCCCGCTTCAGCCGACGGACTAGCCGAATGTCAGAGTCCGTATCCACAAACACCTTCATGTCCAGCAGCTGAGGAGAGAGAGGAGAACCGTGTTATCAAGGGGAACAGAGGAGAGGCTGACCAAGATTTCAGTAAGAGGATGGCCTCAGGGGGGACAATAGGGAGAGGAGAGGCAGAGGATGACGTCGGGGAGGAGAAGAGGAGAATCACGTCGGGGAGGAGAAGAGGAGAATCACGTCGGGGAGGAGAAGAGGAGAATCACGTCGGGGAGGAGAAGAGGAGAATCACGTCGGGGAGGAGAAGAGGAGAATCACGTCGGGGAGGAGAAGAGAATCATGTTGGGAGGAGAAGAGGAGAATTATGTCGGGAGGAGAAGAGGAGAATTATGTCGGGAGGAGAAGAGGATTATGTCAGGAAGAGATATTGAGCAAGCATTGAGAGAGAAGCGTAGCAGAGTCTCACCTTCAAGAGCTCCTTGTTGGCAAATGACAGGATGCCTTCGAATATGACAACGTTGGCGCCATACACGGTTTTCTGGAAGAGACGAGTGAGAACAGATCTACCTCCATACACACACACACATATATCACATCTGAGCAATCCCAGGAATAAAACCCTCCCTCTCACCCAATCCTTCCTGCGGCTGTGAGTGGTGAAATCATAGACCGGCACCTTCACACTCTTCCCCTTCTTCAGCTTCCTCAGCACATTCACCAAAAGATCAAAGTCAAACGCATCGGGGTGATCGAAATTATACTCGTTCCTGGCGGCCAATTCCTGCTCCTCCTTACTGAGGATCTGCGGAAGGTGGAAAGAGAAAAGTTATAAGGCAAGACATGGAAGAGGGAGAGAGAGGGCGAGACGGGGGACTCGGGATATGGAGATCTTAGGTCTATGCTTCCCTCCCCCAAGCCGGGTCCCCAGGACTGATCCCAGCTCCAACTCCCTGGGACAAATCTCAGCTGTACACTCCTCCCAGCAAGGGATCTGGGGCCGCTCTACACCCGCCCAGCCAGATCTCTGCTTTACACTCCTCCCAGCAAGGGATCTGGGAACGCTCTACACCCGCCCAGCCAGATCTCTGCTTTACACCCCTCCCTAACCAGGACCTCAGGAAGATCTCAGCTCTATGCCATCTTCCCCAGTCGGGTCCCTGGGATACATCTCAGCTCTACGCCTTCCCTCCAGTTGGGTCCCTGGGATACATCTCAGCTCTACGCCTTCCCTCCAGTTGGGTCCCTGGGATACATCTCAGCTCTACGCCTTCCCTCCAGTTGGGTCCCTGGGACACATCTCAGCTCTACGCCTTCCTTCCAGTTGGGTCCCTGGGACAGATCTCAGCTCTACGCCTTCCTTCCAGTTGGGTCCCTGGGACAGATCTCAGCTCTACGCCTTCCTTCCAGTTGGGTCCCTGGGATACATCTCAGCTCTACGCCTTCCCTCCAGTTGGGTCCCTGGGATACATCTCAGCTCTACGCCTTCCCTCCAGTTGGGTCCCTGGGACACATCTCAGCTCTACGCCTTCCTTCCAGTTGGGTCCCTGGGACAGATCTCAGCTCTACGCCTTCCCTCCAGTTGGGTCCCTGGGATACATCTCAGCTCTACGCCTTCCCTCCAGTTGGGTCCCTGGGACACATCTCAGCTCTACGCCTTCCCTCCAGTTGGGTCCCTGGGATACATCTCAGCTCTACGCCTTCCCTCCAGTCGGGTCCCTGGGACAGATCTCAGCTCTACGCCATTGTCCCCAGTCCGGTCCCCAAGACAGATCTCAGCTCTACGCCATCTTCCCCAGGACAGTCCCAGGGACAGATCTCAGCTCTACCCACCCCCCCCCCCCCCCAAGATATAACTTGGCTCTACGATACGCCCCAGCTGGATCCCTGGGACAAATCTGAGCTCTACACCACCCCGGGACAAATATCAGCTCTACACTCCACCCCACCCCCCCCCAAAGATGACATTGGGCATTCAGCCATGTAAAATCTAGAAATAATCCTATAAGCAGACCTTATAGAAGGAGTCCATGGACAGAAGGACCACCCAGGGCACATCCAGGGCTTCAATTATTTTATTGGCTACCGTAGTCTTCCCAGACGCACTGCCGCCGCACAGACCTGGAACGGGAAAAGGAATGATGAGTAAAGACATATAGAGGAAATACTCTGAGTGATGAGAGGATACTCTGAAGGACTATCATATTATATACTATGTTGTACATCAAATAGAACATAGAATATGTTTTTACCAAGCTGTTGTCATTCACAGTCCTTATAAATCTACAGCTTTGAAATAATGTCTGGTAATCCTGCCATGAAGGTCTTTGTTCATGCACTTGCTGTTATAGGGTGACAACGCTCTGTTCCTGTCTCCCAATGGTGCTCCCGTGTTGTCACTAATATGATCAACAGTATTTTTATTTTCCAGCAAAGCAGTTAGGATTAGCCCGGTAAACAAATGAAAAAAATAAAAAAACAAGGCCTGGAGTTTAACCTGCGAAATATGAAACATTGATAATGCTTTCTTTCATATTTCCCTTGCCATGTAAATTGCCTGGTGACCTTCCACCTGACTCACCGATAACGAAGGCCTCCTTGAAAGGTGTGCCAGACTCATTGTACCAGGGTGGGCGCCCGGCGGTGTAAATGGTCCTCTTGCTGGTGCGCAGTAATGGCGGTTCGGTCTTGCTCTGGCTGGTTGTACGTTTTCGAGGAGACAGAGATGGTGTGAGAGGGAGACGTGTGAGCAAAGTGTCCAGCGAGTCTTCCCCGCTGTCACTGCAACGATATGGGAGGAGAGAGGGCGGTCAGTTTATGTTCAAAGATAGCTGCGTGCGGGTCATTTACCCCTCCCCCACTCAAAACATCCCTACACTACTCTAATACCTCCTTCCCTGGCTCCAAAAACAGCCAATACAGAACCTCAAAACATCCCACCGCCCCCACATAGTCAATGCTAAGCCCCAAAACATCCCAACACCGAGCCCCAACACAGCCCAACACCAAGCCCCAAAACATCCCAACACAGCCCAACACCGAGCCCCAAAACATCCCAACACAGCCCAACACCGATCCCCAAAACAGCCCAACACCGAGCCCCAAAACATCCCAACACCGAGCCCCAAAACATCCCAACACAGCCCAACACCGAGCCCCAAAACATCCCAACAAAGCCAACACCGAGCCCCAAAACATCCCAACACAGCCCAACACCGAGCCCCAAAACATCCCAACACTGAGCCCAATACCAAACCACAAAACATCCTGAAAACACCCACACGGTCCATAATGAGCCTCAAAACATTTCCAGAGTCTCACACGGCCAATACTGAGCCCCAAAACATCCCGAATACCCCCACACAGGTAATACAAATGCCCAACACCCCTACATGGCCGATGACGAACCTCAAAACATCCCAACACTCCCACACAGCTAATACCAAGCCCCAAAACATCCCCACACAGCCAATACTGAACCCCAAAACATCCAAACACCACCATGCAGTCAATAATATGGCCCAAAGCCTACCTACACCCCCATCGCTCCCACAGTGAATACTGAGTCCCAAAACATCGCAACACCCCTACACAGCCGATATTCAGATCCAAAACATCTCCCATCACCCCTATGCTGCCACTACCAAACTTTTGAATGCTACTGAGCACCAAAACTTCCCAACACCCCCACACTGCCAATACTGGAGCCCCAAAACCCCACAATGCCAATATCAAACCCCAAAACATCCTGAAAACGCCACAATTCCAATAATGATCCCCAAAATAATCTGAAAACCCCGCCCAGTTCCATACTAAGCTTCAGAACATTCATAGAGTCTCACACAGCAAATAGTGAGCCCCAAAACATCCCGAACACCCCCACACAGTTAATACAAATACCCAGCACCCCAACATGGCCAATGAGGAACCTCAAAACATCCCAACACCCTCACAAAGCTAATACCAAGCCCCAAAACATCACCACACAGTCAATACTGAACCCCAAAATATCCAAACACCACCACACAGTCATTAATGAGACCCAAAACCCACCTACACCCCCCAAACAGCTAGTAATCAGACCCAAAACCTACCTACACCCCCCCCCCTCCAGTGAATACCGAGTTCCAAACATTCCAACGCCCCTACACAGCCGATACTGTGTTCCAAAACATCTCCATGCTGCCACTACCAAACATTTGAATGCTACTGCCCCAAAACTTCCCAACGCCCCCACACTGCCAATACTGACCCCCAAAACAACCTGAAAACCCCACTGAGCCTGAGAACAAATCGCTGGAGTCTCACACAGCTAAGCTAAGCCCCAAAACCTGGGACTGACAATCCTGAGCCCCAAAATATCCAGAAGACCCCAAACAGCTAATACTGATCCCCAAAACCTCCCAAACACCCACACATGGCCAATAAAGAACCTCATAACATCCCAAAACCCCCACACACGCCTTGACTACCAAATCCTAAAAAAAAAAAAAAAAAAATATGACACTGCTATTAAGTCCCTGAATGCGAAAATTGCGATTACTGAGCCCAAAAACACGTCATCACAAAGCTTCACACACACACACACACACCAACAACAACAACAACCCTCCGACTTCTACAGGGTACCTGATCGGGGGCAGGAAAGCAGACCGGGCAGATATAACGGCCCCATAGAAGCAGTCAGAGCCGGACGGGTTCATGCTGGAAGCAGTGGAAGGCTCTGCAGCTCCAACATAAACAAATCTCACAACACAGCGACTCCGACTGCCAAACATAGGCAAGAGAGACATCTGCAACCACAGATAAAAATACCAGATGACCCTCCGCCTGTCACTGCCAAACCCCGCCCTACATGACACCAACGAGCACATGGCTGACTCTAATGACACTACACAGCACATGGCTGACCCCAATGACACCAGAAAGCCCATGCCTGACCCCGACGACACCAGAGAGCCCATGCCTGACCCCGAAGACACCAGAAAGCCCATGCCTGACCCCGACGACACCAGAGAGCCCATGCCTGACCCCGACGACACCAGAGAGCCCATGCCTGACCCCAATGACACCAGAGAGCCCATGCCTGACCCCGACGACACCAGAGAGCCCATGCCTGACCCCGACGACACCAGAGAGCCCATGCCTGACCCCAAAGACACCAGAGAGCCCATGCCTGACCCCAATGACACCAGAGAGCCCATGCCTGACCCCAAAGACACCAGAGAGCCCAAGCCTGACCCCAAAGACACCAGAGAGCCCATGCCTGACCCCAAAGACACCAGAGAGCCCATGCCTGACCCCAAAGACACCAGAGAGCCCATGCCTGACCCCAAAGACACCAGAGAGCCCATGCCTGACCCCAAAGACACCAGAAAGCCCATGCCTGACCCCAATGACACCACAGAGCCCATGCCTGACCCCAATGACACCACAGAGCCCATGCCTGACCCCAATGACACCACAGAGCCCATGCCTGACCCCAATGACACCACAGAGCCCATGCCTGACCCCAATGACACCACAGAGCCCATGCCTGACCCCAATGACACCACAGAGCCCATGCCTGAGCCCAATGACACCAGAAAGCCCATGCCTGACCCCGAAGACACCACAAAGACCATGCCTGACCCCAATGACACCACAGAGCACATGCCTGACCCCAATGATACCACAGAGCCCATGCCTGACCCCAATGATACCACAGAGCCCATGCCTGACCCCAATGATACCACAGAGCCCATGCCTGACCCCAATGATACCACAGAGCCCATGCCTGACCCCAATGATACCACAGAGCCCATGCCTGACCCCAATGATACCAGAGAGCCCATGCCTGACCCCAATGATACCAGAAAGCCCATGCCTGACCCCAATGATACCAGAAAGCCCATGTCTGACCCCGAAGACACCAGAGAGCCCATGCCTGACCCCGAAGACACCAGAAAGCCCATGCCTGACCCCGAAGACACCAGAGAGCCCATGCCTGACCCCGAAGACACCAGAAAGCCCAAGCCTGACCCCGAAGACACCACAAAGCCCATGCCTGACCCCGAAGACACCACAAAGCCCATGCCTGACCCCGAAGACACCACAAAGCCCATGCCTGACCCCGACGACACCACAAAGCCCATGCCTGACCCCGACGACACCACAAAGTCCATGCCTGACCCCGACGACACCAGAAAGCCCATGCCTGACCACGACGACACCAGAAAGCCCATGCCTGACCCCGACGACACCAGAAAGCCCATGCCTGACACCAGAGAGCCCATGCCTGACCCCGACGACACCAGAAAGCCCATGCCTGACCCCGAAGACACCAGAGAGCCCATGTCTGACCCCGAAGACACCAGAGAGCCCATGCCTGACCCCGACGACACCAGAGAGCCCATGCCTGACCCGGAAGACACCAGAAAGCCCATGCCTGACCCCCAACGACACCAGAGAGCCCATGCCTGACCCCCAACGACACCAGAGAGCCCATGCCTAACCCCAACAACACCCGAAAGCCCATGCCTGACCCCAATGACACCACAGAGCCCATGCCTGACCCTAATGACACCACAGAGCAAACTCCTGACCCCACCGACCCCTAGAGCATAATCTTGACACCATACACCCCAGGACACAATTCTGGCCCCGCAGACACCCTAGATCACAATCCTGACCCAAGTGGCACCAAAAAGCCCATTGCTAACCCCCCCCCAGGACACAATCCTGATCTCGCCGACACCCTAGAGCAGACCTGTGACCCTGCTTACACCCTAATGCATACATGAGACCCCGGCATCCCCCCCCCCCCCCAATCACAAAAAAAGATCCCCATGTGATGATTTGGTGACAGGTTCTCCTTTAACCCTTTGCTGACTAGGTCCTTTGACATTTGTTGCTTACAAGTTAAAACCTGTATCTTTTCCTACACAATTTCTTTGAACCCCCAAACACACACATATATATTTTTTTAGCAAAGACCCTAGAGAATAAATGGCAGTTGTTGAATTTTTTTTTTTTTATGTTGCATGTTTTTTTGCGCAGCGATTTTTCAAACACATTTTCTTTGGAAAAAAATACACTTTAATGGATAAAAAAAAAAAAAATTGAAAAAAAATCAAACACAGCATTACCCAATTTTTTGGGGTATAATATGAAAGATAATGTTACGCCGAGTAAATAGATACCCAACATGTCATACAACGCTGTACCCAAATTACATTTTTATAATTTTTTTCCCCACAAATAGAGCTTTCTTTTGGTGGTATTTGATCATCGCTGCGTTTTTTTTTTTTTTGTTAAAAACATTTAAAAAGACAGATTTAAAATAAATAAATAATATTTTAAATTTTTTTTTGCAAACAGGTAATTTTTCTCCTTCATTGATGTACGCTGCACTGATGCGCACCGATAAGGCGGAACTAGTGGGCACTGATAGGCGGCACTGAGAGGTGGCACTGATAGGTGGCACTGATGGTTGGCACTGATGGGCACTGGTAGGTTACACTGATAGGCAGCATTGCTAGGTGGCACTGATTGGCACCACTGGTGGGCATTGATAGGTGGCACTCGTGGGCACTGGCAGGCGGTATTTTTGGGCACAGATGAGGCTGAATTGCCTCTGCGGGACCAATGTCCCTTGTACACAAGCCAGGGATTGACTTTTTTTTCCCATCTCATGACGTCAGCGTGAGGAGAAAAAAAAAATTGCCGATCCTTTGTTTACATCATGTGATCATCTTTCATTGGCTGACAGCCAATCACATGGCAAGTAGCCGGGACAGACCCCTTACACAGATCTGTGATCACCCGAGTCTCAGTGGCTCGGTGATCACAGCAGGGGGCACGCGTTGCGCGTGCAAAGGGAAAGACGTCTATTGACGGCCTCCCGGCATTTGGGGCCCGCGCTGTGCCCGTCATTCGGCTATATCGCGGACCCCTAGTGGTTAAAATTGCACACACTCATAGAATGGGCCACCACTCATCTCTATGAAAAAACCATGCCGACGCCGGAGGGTTACCCAAAGCTACCGATCAGTAACGTTAGCCTGGGAAGCGGCAGACGGGGGCACCTTTCCTGCCGATTCTAAAAGTGATCCTGTGGCAATCCTGCCACTGGGATCACTTTTATGGGAAAGCAGACTCTGCCCGAGGTCGCCTTTAAAACTCATGACGTACGCTTACAGTTAGGCGGTGGGCAGGTTGTTAATGAGAGGTCTCTCCTGTGCTCCACTAAATGTAATGCAGATCCCATGGCATCACATTCTTTCACAGCCTTGGGTAGCCAGTCATCGGAGACCCCGAAGTGACGTCATACAGGTCCCTTCCTGGTCAGCAACAAGAAGGGGAGGAGAGCACATGTGTGTCCGCTCACCTCCCCTCTACCCGGTGGTACCCGCTATGTCGCTCCCAGGCCCGCAGGTGGAGCCCAGGATACATGGCAGGTGGTGGGAACAGCCATTTTGTCCTCAGTGCTCACCGTGCAGCCCAAGGTGGCGATGCTCCGTTCTCCTCCCGCCCAATCACCGGAAGATCAGAGCGGAGCGCCGACAGACCGATACACCCCGCACTGCCCAACGGATACAGGGAGCTGATTTTTTTATACAATGGACTATACCCAAGGTGGATCTGTTTGAGACCCCACCGGAAACCACTAGGCTAGCAGAGGGCTCTCAACTTTCAAGCCGAACTACAACGTCTGCTATTGTTGTCTGATCTTTAGCATTGGTTTTGAGCATGCGTGTTTGTACTTTGGACTTTAGTCTTGTGGACTTCTTGAACATCACTGGAGCGCTCCATCTACCCCCCCCCTCCCGAGAACATCACTTGAGCATTCCATCTACCCCCCCACCAAGAACATCACTGGGTGGCCCATCACTGGGAGGAAGGGTGGACCCGTCACTGGGAGGAAGGGTGGACCCGTCACTGGGAGGAAGGGTGGACCCGTCACTGGGAGGAAGGGTAGACCCGTCACTGGGAGGAAGGGTGGACCCGTCACTGGGAGGAAGGGTGGACCCGTCACTGGGAGGAAGGGTGGACCCGTCACTGGGAGGAAGGGTGGACCCGTCACTGGGAGGAAGGGTGGACCCGTCACTGGGAGGAAGGGTGACCCATCACTGGGAGGAATGTGACCCATCACTGGGAGGAAGGGTGACCCATCACTGGGAGGAAGGGTGACCCATCACTGGGAGGAAGGGTGACCCATCACTGGGAGGAAGGGTGACCCCATCACTGGGAGGAATGTGACCCATCACTGGGAGGAATGGTGACCCATCACTGGGAGGAATGTGACCCATCACTGGGAGGAATGTGACCCATCACTGGGAGGAATGTGACCCATCACTGGGAGGAATGTGACCCATCACTGGGAGGAATGTGACCCATCACTGGGAGGAAGGGTGACCCATCACTGGGAGGAAGGGTGACCCATCACTGGGAGGTATGTGACCCATCACTGGGAGGAATGTGGACCCATCACTGGGAGGAATGTGACCCATCACTGGGAGGAATGTGACCCATCACTGGGAGGTATGTGACCCATCACTGGGAGGAAGGGTGGCCCATCACTGGGAGGTATGTGACCCATCACTGGGAGGTATGTGACCCATCACTGGGAGGTATGTGACCCATCACTGGGAGGTATGTGACCCATCACTGGGAGGTATGTGACCCATCACTGGGAGGAATGGTGACCCATCACTGGGAGGAATGGTGACCCATCACTGGGAGGTATGTGACCCATCACTGGGAGGAATGTGACCCATCACTGGGAGGAATGTGACCCATCACTGGGAGGAATGTGACCCATCACTGGGAGGAATGTGACCCATCACTGGGAGGAATGTGACCCATCACTGGGAGGAAGGGTGACCCATCACTGGGAGGAAGGGTGACCCATCACTGGGAGGAAGGGTGACCCATCACTGGGAGGAATGTGGACCCATCACTGGGAGGAATGTGACCCATCACTGGGAGGAATGTGACCCATCACTGGGAGGAATGTGACCCATCACTGGGAGGAATGTGACCCATCACTGGGAGGAATGTGACCCATCACTGGGAGGAAGGGTGACCCATCACTGGGAGGAAGGGTGACCCATCACTGGGAGGAAGGGTGACCCATCACTGGGAGGAATGGTGACCCATCACTGGGAGGAATGTGACCCGTCACTGGGAGGAATGTGACCCGTCACTGGGAGGAAGGGTGACCCATCACTGGGAGGAAGGGTGACCCATCACTGGGAGGAAGGGTGACCCATCACTGGGAGGAAGGGTGACCCGTCACTGGGAGGAAGGGTGACCCGTCACTGGGAGGAAGGGTGACCCGTCACTGGGAGGAAGGGTAGACCCGTCACTGGGAGGAAGGGTAGACCCGTCACTGGGAGGAAGGGTGGACCCGTCACTGGGAGGAAGGGTGGACCCGTCACTGGGAGGAAGGGTGGACCCGTCACTGGGAGGAAGGGTGGACCCGTCACTGGGAGGAAGGGTGGACCCGTCACTGGGAGGAAGGGTGGACCCGTCACTGGGAGGAAGGGTGGACCCGTCACTGGGAGGAAGGGTGGACCCGTCACTGGGAGGAAGGGTGGACCCGTCACTGGGAGGAAGGGTGACCCGTCACTGGGAGGAAGGGTGACCCATCACTGGGAGGAAGGGTAGACCCGTCACTGGGAGGAAGGGTAGACCCGTCACTGGGAGGAAGGGTAGACCCGTCACTGGGAGGAAGAGTAGACCCGTCACTGGGAGGAAGGGTAGACCCGTCACTGGGAGGAAGGGTAGACCCGTCACTGGGAGGAAGGGTAGACCCGTCACTGGGAGGAAGGGTAGACCCGTCACTGGGAGGAAGGGTAGACCCGTCACTGGGAGGAAGGGTAGACCCGTCGCTGGGAGGAAGGGTAGACCCGTCGCTGGGAGGAAGGGTGACCCATCACTGGGAGGAAGGGTGACCCATCACTGGGAGGAATGTGACCCATCACTGGGAGGAAGGGTGACCCATCACTGGGAGGAAGGGTGACCCATCACTGGGAGGAAGGGTGACCCATCACTGGGAGGAATGTGACCCCATCACTGGGAGGAATGGTGACCCATCACTGGGAGGTATGTGACCCATCACTGGGAGGAATGTGACCCATCACTGGGAGGAATGTGACCCATCACTGGGAGGAATGTGACCCATCACTGGGAGGAATGTGACCCATCACTGGGAGGAATGTGACCCATCACTGGGAGGAATGTGACCCATCACTGGGAGGAAGGGTGACCCATCACTGGGAGGTATGTGACCCATCACTGGGAGGAATGTGGACCCATCACTGGGAGGAATGTGACCCATCACTGGGAGGTATGTGACCCATCACTGGGAGGAAGGGTGGCCCATCACTGGGAGGTATGTGACCCATCACTGGGAGGTATGTGACCCATCACTGGGAGGTATGTGACCCATCACTGGGAGGTATGTGACCCATCACTGGGAGGTATGTGACCCATCACTGGGAGGTATGTGACCCATCACTGGGAGGTATGTGACCCATCACTGGGAGGTATGTGACCCATCACTGGGAGGAAGGGTGACCCATCACTGGGAGGAATGGTGACCCATCACTGGGAGGTATGTGACCCATCACTGGGAGGAATGTGACCCATCACTGGGAGGAATGTGACCCATCACTGGGAGGAATGTGACCCATCACTGGGAGGAAGGGTGACCCATCACTGGGAGGAAGGGTGACCCATCACTGGGAGGTATGTGACCCATCACTGGGAGGTATGTGACCCATCACTGGGAGGTATGTGACCCATCACTGGGAGGTATGTGACCCATCACTGGGAGGAATGTGACCCCATCACTGGGAGGAATGTGACCCATCACTGGGAGGAATGTGACCCATCACTGGGAGGAATGGTGACCCATCACTGGGAGGAATGTGACCCATCACTGGGAGGAAGGGTGACCCATCACTGGGAGGAATGGTGACCCATCACTGGGAGGAAGGGTGACCCATCACTGGGAGGAATGGTGACCCATCACTGGGAGGAATGTGACCCATCACTGGGAGGAATGTGACCCGTCACTGGGAGGAAGGGTGACCCGTCACTGGGAGGAAGGGTGACCCATCACTGGGAGGAAGGGTGACCCATCACTGGGAGGAAGGGTGACCCATCACTGGGAGGAATGTGACCCATCACTGGGAGGAATGTGACCCATCACTGGGAGGAATGGTGACCCATCACTGGGAGGAATGGTGACCCATCACTGGGAGGAAGGGTGACCCATCACTGGGAGGAATGTGACCCATCACTGGGAGGAATGTGACCCGTCACTGGGAGGAATGTGACCCATCACTGGGAGGAAGGGTGACCCATCACTGGGAGAAAGGGTGACCCATCACTGGGAGGAAGGGTGACCCATCACTGGGAGGAAGGGTGACCCATCACTGGGAGGAATGTGGCCCATCACTGGGAGGAATGTGACCCATCACTGGGAGGAAGGGTGACCCATCACTGGGAGGAATGTGACCCATCACTGGGAGGAAGGGTGACCCATCACTGGGAGGAATGTGACCCATCACTGGGAGGAATGTGACCCATCACTGGGAGGAATGTGACCCATCACTGGGAGGAATGTGACCCATCACTGGGAGGAATGTGACCCATCACTGGGAGGTATGTGACCCATCACTGGGAGGAATGTGACCCATCACTGGGAGGAAGGGTGACCCATCACTGGGAGGAAGGGTGACCCATCACTGGGAGGAATGTGACCCGTCACTGGGAGGAATGTGGCCCATCACTGGGAGGAAGGGTGACCCATCACTGGGAGGAAGGGTGACCCATCACTGGGAGGAATGTGACCCGTCACTGGGAGGAAGGGTGACCCATCACTGGGAGGAAGGGTGACCCATCACTGGGAGGAATGTGACCCATCACTGGGAGGAAGGGTGACCCATCACTGGGAGGAATGTGACCCATCACTGGGAGGAATGTGACCCATCACTGGGAGGAATGTGACCCATCACTGGGAGGAAGGGTGACCCATCACTGGGAGGTATGTGACCCATCACTGGGAGGAATGTGACCCATCACTGGGAGGAATGTGACCCATCACTGGGAGGAATGTGACCCATCACTGGGAGGAATGTGACCCATCACTGGGAGGTATGTGACCCATCACTGGGAGGAATGTGACCCATCACTGGGAGGAATGTGACCCATCACTGGGAGGAATGTGACCCATCACTGGGAGGAAGGGTGACCCATCACTGGGAGGAATGTGACCCATCACTGGGAGGAATGGGACCCATCACTGGGAGGAAGGGTGACCCATCACTGGGAGGAATGTGACCCATCACTGGGAGGAATGTGACCCATCACTGGGAGGAAGGGTGACCCATCACTGGGAGGAATGTGACCCATCACTGGGAGGAAGGGTGACCCATCACTGGGAGGAATGTGACCCATCACTGGGAGGAATGTGACCCATCACTGGGAGGAATGTGACCCATCACTGGGAGGAATGTGACCCATCACTGGGAGGAATGTGACCCATCACTGGGAGGTATGTGACCCATCACTGGGAGGAATGTGACCCATCACTGGGAGGAATGTGACCCATCACTGGGAGGAAGGGTGACCCATCACTGGGAGGAATGTGACCCGTCACTGGGAGGAATGTGGCCCATCACTGGGAGGAAGGGTGACCCATCACTGGGAGGAAGGGTGACCCATCACTGGGAGGAATGTGACCCGTCACTGGGAGGAATGTGGCCCATCACTGGGAGGAAGGGTGACCCATCACTGGGAGGAATGTGACCCATCACTGGGAGGAATGTGACCCATCACTGGGAGGAAGGGTGACCCATCACTGGGAGGTATGTGACCCATCACTGGGAGGAATGTGACCCATCACTGGGAGGAATGTTTCCCATCACTGGGAGGAATGTGACCCATCACTGGGAGGAATGTGACCCATCACTGGGAGGTATGTGACCCATCACTGGGAGGAATGTGACCCATCACTGGGAGGTATGTGACCCATCACTGGGAGGAATGTGACCCATCACTGGGAGGAATGTGACCCCATCACTGGGAGGAATGTGACCCATCACTGGGAGGAATGTGACCCATCACTGGGAGGAAGGGTGACCCATCACTGGGAGGTATGTGACCCATCACTGGGAGGAATGTGACCCATCACTGGGAGGAATGTTTCCCATCACTGGGAGGAATGTGACCCATCACTGGGAGGAATGTGACCCATCACTGGGAGGTATGTGACCCATCACTGGGAGGAATGTGACCCATCACTGGGAGGAATGTGACCCATCACTGGGAGGTATGTGACCCCATCACTGGGAGGAATGTGACCCATCACTGGGAGGAATGTGACCCATCACTGGGAGGAATGTGACCCATCACTGGGAGGAAGGGTGACCCATCACTGGGAGGAATGTGACCCATCACTGGGAGGAATGTGACCCATCACTGGGAGGAATGGGACCCATCACTGGGAGGAATGTGACCCGTCACTGGGAGGAATGTGACCCATCACTGGGAGGAAGGGTGACCCATCACTGGGAGGAAGGGTGACCCATCACTGGGAGGAATGTGACCCATCACTGGGAGGAATGTGACCCATCACTGGGAGGAATGGGACCCATCACTGGGAGGAATGTGACCCGTCACTGGGAGGAATGTGACCCATCACTGGGAGGAAGGGTGGCCCGTCACTGGGAGGAATGTGACCCGTCACTGGGAGGAAGGGTGACCCATCACTGGGAGGAATGGGACCCATCACTGGGAGGAATGGGACCCATCACTGGGAGGAATGGGACCCATCACTGGGAGGAATGGGACCCATCACTGGGAGGAAGGGCTGGGTGTAAGACCCGGATATGGGGGAGGATATTTATTGAGGAGGGTGTCAGGTGACAGTACAGCTTCCATCGGAGCCGACCACTCGGACACACAGCCCGCCTACCTGTGTGAGCGCGCTCTGCCTGCCTCTCCCGCCATCTTCTTCCCAGTAATGACCCGCCCACCACCGCGTCATCTCTAAGCACCGTCACCTCCACCAACCGGATTCGCCGTCTCCTACAGCCCCGCCCAACTAGCGCTGTAATATTACAGCTCCTCCTATAAGCGCCGCTTTCTACACGCCCACCCTTCCGATCACCATTGACAGACCCGCCCACTTTTAACACATTTTTTTGTAAGCAGCCGTGTGTTCCCGCCCTCCTCAATGTGATAGCCCCGCCCTCTGACATCTGTCCACATCTCTGCTGGTGACAGGGCAAGTGGGCGCGGTTCGATGTATAAGTGGGCGTGGCTGCCCCTGACATGGACACGTGTACTGATAAAGAGACAAATCAGCCTGAGAGAACAAGGTGACCCCTCCCCCCGGAGTGTTCATCTGTTCCCCCACACAGCTCGGGGCTCCCCAACCCACCCATATAACAATGGGGCCCCCCCTCAAAGCCTGGGGCCCCTGTACAGCTACCCAACCAAATTACAATAACCCCAAGTGCCTGGGCCCCTGGACAGCCATCAAACCCACCCGTATTATAATGACCCTTCCAGAGCCTGGGGCCCCTGGACAGTCATCGAACCCACCCGTATTATAAGGCCCCCCCCAGAGCCTGGGGCCCCTGGACAGCCATCAAACCCACCCGTATTATAATGACCCCCCCCCAGAGCCTGGGGCCCTTGGACAGCCATCGAACCCACCCGTATTATAATGACCCCCCAGAGCCTGGGGCCCCTGTACAGCCATCGAACCCACCCATATTATAATGGCCCTGGATGGACAGTTGGATAAATGGCTCTATATTTAGGATGCAGAGCCGATTGGCCCTAAACGCTCATAACGCAAGCTGCATAGGGCCCCGCAAATTACTCGAGGCCCCGCCTCCCCCTTATGGGTGCAGGGGTGGCGCCGGTGGAATGGGAGTCCTTCTCCCAGCGATCGTGGAGGGGAAGAGAGAGAGAGAGATGCCTGGATGTTCAGAGCGCAGCGCACGCAGGGGACACAGCGATAACAGTTTTCATTTCAATTGCCGTGTTCCCCGCCACTCGCTGTCATATACAGCCCCGCCCCCTGATCCCGGGACTTTGATAGACAGATCACCCATCCAATCCTGGTGACGGGGGATCTGTCTATTAAAGTCCCGGGATCAGGGGGCGGGGCTGTATATGACAGCGAGTGGCGGGGAACACGGCAAATGAAATGAAAACTGTTATCGCTGTGTTCCCTGCGCTGCGCGCTGATCATCTGGCGGCTCTCCTGTTCCTCTCCTTTCCTCTCCTGCACAGGTAAGCTAAATGGTGGGCACAAGGCTGCATTTGGTGGGCACTGGGCACAAGGCTGCATTGGTGGGCACAAGGCTGCATCATGGAAGGCTGCATCATGGTGGGCACTGGGTACAAGGCTGCATTGGTGGGCACAAGGCTGCATCATGGAAGGCTGCATCATGGTGGGCACTGGGTACAAGGCTGCATTTGGTGGGCACAAGGCTGAAGTTGGTGGGCACAAGGCTGCACTGGTGGGCACAGCACAAGGCTGCATCATGGTGGGCACTGGGCACAAGGCTGCATGGTGGGCACAAGGCTGCATGGTGGGCACTGGGCACAAGGCTGCATTTGGTGAGCACAAGGCTGCATTTGGTGGGCACTGGGCACAGGCTGCATTTGGTGGGCACTGGGCACAAGGCTGCATTGGTGGGCACAAGGCTGCATCATGGTGGGCACTGGGCACAAGGCTGCATTTGGTGGGCACAAGGCTGCATTTGGTGGGCACAAGGCTGCATTGGTGGGCACAAGGCTGCATCATGGTGGGCACTGGGCACCAGGCTACATTTGGTGGGCACAAGGCTGCATTTGGTGGGCACAAGGCTGCATGGTGGGCACTGGGCACAAGGCTGGTGGGCACAAGGCTGGTGGGCACAAGGCTGCATCATGGTGGGCACTGGGCACCAGGCTGCATTTGGTGGGCACAAGGCTGCATTTGGTGGGCACAAGGCTGCATGGTGGGCACTGTGCACAAGGCTGCATTTGGTGAGCACAAGGCTGCATTTGGTGGGCACTGGGCACAAGGCTGCATGGTGGGCACAAGGCTGCTTGGTGGGCACTGGGCACAAGACTGCATTGGTGGGCACAAGGATGCATGGTGGGCACTGGGTACAAGGCTGCATTTGGTGGGCACAAGGCTGCATCATGGTGTGCAGAAGGCTGCATGTGGGCACTGGGCACAAGGCTGCATGGTGGGCACTGGGCACAAGGCTGCATGGTGGGTGCAAGACTGCATTGGTGGGCACAAGGCTGCATTTAGTGGGCACTGGGCACAAGGCTACATGGTGGGCACAAGGCTGCATGGTGGGCACAAGGCTGCATGGTGTGTGCACTGGGCACAAGGCTAATGGTTTACATAGCTCACAGCATCTCGGGACAGGTAGAGGGCCCCTTAGCAGGATTTTGCTTGGGGCCCCAGGGCGGTCAGGATCGGCACTGTTAGGAAGTATCTGGTCTATAAAGCAGAGGCTCTGGATGGACAGTGGGATAAATGGCTCTATATTTAGGATGAAAATGTTTCCCAGCGACCTTATTTTATTCTATGACTCTTCTGACAATGTGTCTGTGGGAAATTGTCACCGACCCACCAATTGTCACCACCAGAGTGAAAGTAGTCAGATGATTTCTGTGTGTGGAGACCTCTAGATAGAAGGACTTGTTTGCAGCATAAACCATCCACTGCTCTACCAGGCAACTGAGCTGCAGTTAGCATTTCTACCACAAGATGGCAGTGTGTGCATCATCCTAGAAATTCTTGTATAAAAACATTTGTAGCAATATGATGATGATGAGTTTCCTGTGTGTGTTACATTGTATAATTCTACATTGTACAGAGGATACTGACCCACCCAGTCACACACTTTTCATTACATATTTATATAGCTCTGACATATATAGTAGCGCTGTACGGAGAACACTGAGCCAGTCACCTCAGTCTCTGTACCAGAGGAGCTTACACTCTAATGTCCCCCCACAGTCACACACTATTATTATACATTATATAGCTCTGACATATACCGCAGCGCTGTACAGAGAACACTGAGCCAATCACATCTGTCCCTGTACCAGAGGAGCTTACACTCTAATGCCCCCCCCCCCACACACACACACACTAAAACACTGTTAGCCAGATTCAGGTAGAGTTACGCCGGCGTATATTGTATCGTAACTCCGAATCTGCTCCATCGTATATTTAAGCGTATTCTCAAATTGATATACGCTTAAATGTTGCTAAGATACGACCGCCGGCGCCGTCGTATCTTAGCTGTCTAGTTCCGCCGGCCGCTAGGGGCGTGTACGCTGATTTACACCAAGAATACGTAAATCAGCGAGATACGCCTATTCACGAACGTACACTCGCCCGTCGCAGTAAAGATACGCCGTTTACGTAAGGCGTTTTCAGGCGTAAAGATGAACCACCAAAAAGATGGCGTAGCCAATGTTAAGTATGGACGTCGGAACCGCGTCGAACTTTTCACGTTTTACGTAGTTTGCGTAAGTCGTCCAGGAATGGGGCTGGCCGTAATTTACGCTCACGTCTAAACCAATAAGTCTTTGAGGGTCTCTCAGAATAAAGTGGGGGAATCTGGAAGCCCTCATTAACAAAGGGGGTCCCTCAGAATAAAGTGGGGGAATCTGGAAGCCCTCATTAACAAAGGGGGTCCCTCAGAATAAAGTGGGGGACCCCCTGGCAAAGCACCTTGTCCCCATGTTAATGAGAACAAGGGTCTCTTTACAACTCAGGCACAATGGTTGTGGGGTCTGCGGGGGAGGGTCTTACATGAATCTGGAAGACCTCTTTAACAATGGGGGGTCTCTCAGAATATATATATCATTTTGATATCTCTTCCATTATAAAGACATGATAGGTTGACTGCTCTTACAGTAAAGAATCCTTGGTGGGTCTAGAATAGGCGGAGATCTGAAAAAACAGTTATAATATATAATGGGGGTAACATTAGTATTACATACAGGGATCAGTTATAATATATAATGAGGGGTAACATTAGTATTATATACAGGGATCAGTTATAATATATAATGGGGGTAACATTAGTATTACATACAGGGATCAGTTATAATATATAATGAGGGGTAACATTAATATTACATACAGGGATCCGATATAATATATAATGGGGGTAACATTAGTATTATATACGGGGATCAGTTATTATATAATGGGGGTAACATTAGTATTACATACAGGGATCCGATATAATATATAATGGGGGTAACATTAGTATTATATACGGGGATCAGTTATTATATAATGGGGGTAACATTAGTATTACATACAGGGATCAGTTATAATATATAATGGGGGTAACATTAGTATTACATACGGGGATCAGTTATTATATAATGGGGGTAACATTAGTATTACATACAGGGATCAGTTATAATATATAATGGGGGTAACATTAGTATTACATACAGGGATCAGTTATTATATAATGGGGGTAACATTAGTATTACATACAGGGATCAGTTATAATATATAATGGGGGTAACATTAGTATTACATACAGGGATCAGTTATATTATATAATGAGGGGTAACATTAGTATTATATACAGTGATCAGTTATATTATATAATGGGGGTAACATTAGTATTACATACAGTGATCAGTTATATTATATAATGAAGGGTAACATTAGTATTACATACAGGGATCAGTTATAATATATAATGGGGGTAACATTAGTATTACATACAGGAATCAGTTATAATATATAATGAGGGGTAACATTAGTATTTCATACAGGGATCAGTTATAATATATAATGGGGTAACATTAGTATTATATACAGGGATCAGTTATAATATATAATGGGGTAACATTAGTATTACATACAGGGATCAGTTATAATGAAAATATAATGTGTAAAATCAGATAATGATGATAACACAGCGATGATAATTTACAGAAGTATATAACAGAGTATATATATCATATAATGGTAATATAAGATAATAATATAAGAATATGAGGGGTGATATTACTCGGTGTATATAGATCAATGATTGGGGAGTAATAATGATCAACTATTATATAACAATAACAATTATCAGTAATAATCAATTATAATTTATGAGAATAGTAATGTAATGATAATGTACGAAGATGGATAACAGAACAATAAAAATCAATAGAAGAGTAATATAATAATAATAATAATAATAATAATAATAATAATAATAATAATAATAATAATATTAATAATATAATAATATGATGTCGTTGTAATTGGTATTACATACAGGGATCAGTAATAATGGACAGTGATCAATGAATATATAACGAGTAATATAATAATAATGATAATAATACGCTGTCGTTGTAATTGGTGATATAATAATTATAGTGAAAAGAGAATTATATTATATCCTCTATAATGTGTAATGTAATTAGAAGCATAATACACAGAAAGATGATAATAATTATAATGTACAGAAAAGAGTAATATATCTATTACAATGTACAATGATGAATGATAATAAAAAACTAAAAATAATAATAATAATTATTATTATTATTATTATTATTATTATTATTATTATTATTATTATCGTTATATTATTATTATGTGCAATGATAGAAAATGAAATTCTAGTGAGAGGCTAATAATAATAATAATAATAATAATAATAATAATAATGATAATAATAATGATGATATTACACAAGGATAAGAAATACTAATGATTATAATGTGTAAAAGAGGTGATAACATTTATAATTATAACGTACAGAGAACATATACAACAATGACAATGTACAGTGAATAATAGTGATAATAATATATATTTAATAGATGCATTTTACAATGATAGCTAATATAAACAATGTGCAGTGAGGGGATAATAAATATAATATACAATGATTTGTAATAATTATTAGGTATAGAAAGACGTGATAATAATAACAGTATTTATAATGTACAGAGAATAGTATCTAAAATCTATATGTGTAATGACGGAGAATAAAATAAAAACAATAAATAATATAATACAATTATAGATAATAAAAATTGTAATGTATAGAGGGGGCTGATGATGATAATATTATTATACAATGATATGTAATAATAATTAGAATGTATAGAGGGGGTGATGATGATCATATAATACAATGATATATAATTAGAATTAAAATGTATAGAAGGAGGGGGGGGGGGGTGACAATAATAATAATAATAATAATAATATACAATGATGTATAATAATAATTGTAATGTATAGAGGGGGTGATGATAATAATAATAATATAATACAATGATATATAATTAGAATGTATAGAGTTGGGTGATGATAATAAGTATAATGATGAGGAGTGATATGTAATAATTGTGGGGTGATGATGAGGGTGTCCGGGTCCCGGGGGGGGGGGGGTGTATGAGGCTCCCGGTGTCTCCCCTCCCCCCATGTACTCTCCTGTGTCCTCCTCTCCTCGCTCTCCCGATCACATCGCCGCGATCTCCCCTCCGCACTGATCCGAGCCGCGATCTGATCTCCGCAGTCCGCGATCTTCTCCTCCTCTGCAGATCTCACTGCGGGAGTCCCGATCATCACCCGACCGCATGGAGCCCGGGGAGAGCCACCGACTGGTGGAGCCCAACAGGACCAACACCCGGCTGAAGATCCAGAGGTGAGACCGCACCACCCTTCATTACACCCCGATATGGGGCAACACACACCCTTCATTACACCCCAATATGGGGCAACCCCCCTCCCCCCTTCATTACACCCCGATACTGGAGAACACACCACCCCTCATTACACCCCGTTATGGGGCAACCCCCCTCCCCCCTTCATTACACCCCAATACTACTGAACACCCCACACCTGAGTATTGGACACCCCCTTTATAATACTTAAATACTGGACCCCATACATCCTTCTATACACCCGATTTATGGACACCCCACTCCTTTTATGACACCTACATATTGGACACCCCACATCCCAATTCTGGACACCCGACACCTCCATACCGGACACCTCATTATACCGAATACCGGACACCCCAAATCTTTCATTACACAGAGAACCTCAACACCCGACACCCTTGATTTCACACCGGGCACCCCAATACCAAACACCCCATTCCCCCCATTATATACAGGACACCCGACACCCTTCATTTCACACCGGGCACCCCAATACCAAACACCCCATTCCCCCCATTATATACAGGACACCCGACACCCTTCATTTCACACCGGGCACCCCAATACCAAACACCCCATTCCCCTCATTATATACAGGACACCCGACACCCTTCATTTCACACCGGGCACCCCAATACCAAACACCCCATTCCCCCCATACACACTAATACAGGACACCCGACAACAACCCTTCATATACCAGATTAAGCACCCAGATATCCTGTACCCCCGATTATTTGTACCCCCCATCACCATCCACACATCCCCCAAACATCAGCAAACAGTCGAATACTACATCCCACAATCATTGACATTTCCTACACACCCGAATCCTCTCTTTACACCCCATTATCACCCATTGCTCACCCCATCCAAATGTCCTGTACATCCAATGCACACCCCATCCAAATGTCCTGTACACCCGATTTATGTACACCCCATCCACATGTCCTGTACACCCGATTTATGCACACCCCATCCAAATGTCCTGTACACCCGATTTATGTACACCCCATTCAAATGTCCTGTACACCCGATTGCTGCTCAACCCCGCAGTCCTGCAAACACCCAACAACCCCCTCAAATGGCAATGACCTCAACAACACCCGAATCGAGATCACCCCATAGCCCACCAACACCCGGATCCACACCCAACCTACACAAGGTGGTCTCATCCATATTATCATCATCCCTCCACCCAAATATATTACACATCACCCGACTATTATCCATGACACCACAATCACCCCACACACCCCAAATGTGCCCTCCAATACACCATATTCCTCCATCAATCACCCCACACACCCTATAATCCTCCTTCACCACCCTACACACCCTATAATCCCCCTCCATCACCCCACACACCCTATAATCCTCCTCCATCACCCCACACACCCTATAATCCTCCTCTACCACCTCACACACCCTATAATCCTCCTCTACCACCTCACACACCCTATAATCCCCCTCCATCACCCCACACACCCTATAATCCTCCTTCACCACCCTACACACCCTATAATCCCCCTCCATCACCCCACACACCCTATAATCCTCCTTCACCAGCCCATACACCCTATAATCCTCCTCCATCACCCCACACACCCTATAATCCTCCTTCACCACCCTACACACCCTATAATCCCCCTCCATCACCCCACACACCCTATAATCCTCCTTCACCAGCCCATACACCCTATAATCCTCCTTCACCACCCTACACACCCTATAATCCTCCTCCATCACCCCACACACCCTATAATCCTCCTTCACCAGCCCATACACCCTATAATCCTCCTCCATCACCCCACACACCCTATAATCCTCCTCCATCACCCCACACACCCTATAATCCTCCTCCATCACCCCACACACCCTATAATCCTCCTCCATCACCCTACACACCCTATAATCCTCCTCCATCACCTCACACACCCTATAATCCCCCTCCATCACCCCACACACCCTATAATCCTCCTCCATCACCTCACACACCCTATAATCCTCCTCCATCACCCCACACATCCTATAATCCTCCTCCATCACCCTACACACCCTATAATCCTCCTCCATCACCCCACACACCCTATAATCCTCCTCTACCACCCCACACACCCTATAATCCTCCTCCATCACCCTACACACCCTATAATACTCCTCCTTCACCTCACACACCCTATAATCCTCCTCTACCACCCCACACACCCTATAATCCTCCTCCATCACCCCACACACCCTATAATCCTCCTCCATCACCCCACACACCCTATAATCCTCCTCCATCACCCCACACACCCTATAATCCTCCTCCACCACCCCACACACCCTATAATCCTCCTCCATCACCCCACACACCCTATAATCCTCCTCCATCACCCCACACATCCTATAATCCTCCTCCATCACCCTACACACCCTATAATCCTCCTCCATCACCCTACACACCCTATAATACTCCTCCTTCACCTCACACACCCTATAATCCTCCTCTACCACCCCACACACCCTATAATCCTCCTCTACCACCTCACACACCCTATAATCCTCCTCCATCACCCCACACACCCCATAATCCTCCTCTACCACCACACACACCCTATAATCCGCCTCCATCACCCCACACACCCTATAATCCTCCTCCACCACCCCACACACCCTATAATCCTCCTCCATCACCCCACACACCCTATAATCCTCCTCCATCACCCCACACACCCTATAATCCTCCTCCATCACCCCACACACCCTATAATCCTCCTCTACCACCTCACACACCCTATAATCCTCCTCTACCACCTCACACACCCTATAATCCTCCTCCATCACCCCACACACCCCATAATCCTCCTCTACCACCCCACACACCCTATAATCCTCCTCCATCACCCCACACACCCTATAATCCTCCTCCACCACCCCACACACCCTATAATCCTCCTCCACCACCTCACACACCCTATAATCCTCCTCCATCACCCCACACACCCTATAATCCTCCTCCATCACCCCACACACCCTATAATCCTCCTCCATCACCCCACACACCCTATAATCCTCCTCCATCACCTCACACACCCTATAATCCTCCTCCATCACCTCACACACCCTATAATCCTCCTCCATCACCCCACACACCCTATAATCCTCCTCCATCACCCCACACACCCTATAATCCTCCTCCACCACACCACACACCCTATAATCCTCCTCCATCACCCTACATACCCTATAATCCTCCTCCATCACCCTACACACCCTATAATCCTCCTTCATCACCTCACACACCCTATAATCCTCCTCTACTACCCCACATACCCTATAATCCTCCTCCATCACCCCACACATCCTATAATCCTCCATCACCCCACACACCCTATAATCCTCCTCCATCACCCCACACACCCTATAATCCTCCTCCATCACCTCACACACCCTATAACACCCCACACACGCTCCTCAGTCACCTCACACACCCTATAATCCTCCTCCATCACCCCACACACCCTATAATCCTCCTCCATCACCTCACACACCCTATAATCCTCCTCCATCACCTCACACACCCTATAATCCTCCTCCATCACCCCACACACCCTATAATCCTCCTCCATCACCCCATACACCCTATAATCCTCCTCTACCACCCCACACACCCTATAATCCTCCTCCATCACCCCACACACCCTATAATCCTCCTCCATCACCCCACATACCCTATAATCCTCCTCCATCACCCCACACACCCTATAATCCTCCTCCATCACCCCCCACACCCTATAATCCTCCTCTATCACCCCACACACCCTATAATCCTCCTCCATCACCCCACACACCCTATAATCCTCCTCCATCACCCCACACACCCTATAATCCTCCTCCATCACCCCACACACCCTATAATCCTCCTCCATCACCCCGCACACCCTATAATCCTCCTCCATCACCCCGCACACCCTATAATCCTCCTCCATCACCCCACACACCCTATAACACCCCACACACGCTCCTCCGTCACCTCACACACCCTATAATCCTCCTCCATCACCCCACACACCCTATAATCCTCCTCCATCACCTCACACACCCTATAATCCTCCTCCATCACCTCACAAACCCTATAATCCTCCTCCATCACCCCGCACACCCTATGATCCTCCTCCATCACCCCACACACCCTATAATCCTCCCCCATCACCTCACACACCCTATAATCCTCCTCCATCACCCTACACACCCTATAATCCTCCTCTACCACCCCACATACCCTATAATCCTCCTCCATCACCCCACATACCCTAATCCTCCTCCATCACCCCACACACCCTATAATCCTCCTCCATCACCCCACACACCCTATAATCCTCCTCCATCACCCCACACACCCTATAATCCTCCTCCATCACCCCACACACCCTATAATCCTCCTCCATCACCCCACACACCCTATAATCCTCCTCCATCACCCTACACACCCTATAATCCTCCTCCATCACCCCATACACCCTATAATCCTCCTCCATCACCCCACACACCCTATAATCCTCCTCCACCACCCTACACACCCTATAATCCTCCTCCACCACCCCACACACCCTATAATCCTCCTCCACCACCCCCCACACCCTATAATCCTCCTCCATCACCCCACATACCCTATAATTCTCCTCCATCACCCCACACACCCTATAATCCTCCTCCATCACCCCGCATACCCTATAATTCTCCTCCATCACCCCACACACCCTATAATCCTCCTCCATCACCCCACACACCCTATAATCCTCCTCCATCACCCCGCATACCCTATAATCCTCCTCCATCACCCCACACACCCTATAATTCTCCTCCATCACCCCACACACCCTATAATGCTCCTCCATCTCCCTACACACCCTATAATCCTCCTCCATCACCCCATACACCCTATAATCCCCCTCCATCACCCCATACACCCTATAATCCTCCTCTACCACCCCACATACCCTATAATCCTCCTCCATCACCCCACACACCCTATAATCCTCCTCCATCACCCCACACACTCTATAATCCCCCTCTACCACCCCACACACCCTAATCCTCCTCCATCACCCTACACACCCTATAATACCCCTCTACCACCCCACACACCCTATAATCCTCCTCCATCACCCCACACACCCTATAATGCTCCTCCATCACCCCACACACCCTATAATTCTCCTCCATCATCCCACACACCCTATAATCGTCCCCCATCACCCCACACACCCTATAATCCTCCCCCATCCCCCCACACACCCTATAATCCTCCTCCATCACCTCACACACCCTATAATCCTCCTCCACCACCTCACACACCCTATAATCCCCCTCCACCACCCCATACACCCTATAATCCTCCTCCTTCACCCTACACACCCTATAATCCTCCTCCATCACCCCACATACCCTATAATTCTCCTTCATCACCCTACACACCCTATAATCCTCCTCCGCCACCCAATACACCCTATAATCCTCCTCCATCACCCCATACACCCTATAATCCTCCTTCACCACCCCACATACCCTATATTCCTCCTCCATCACCTCACACACCCTATAATCCTCCTCCATCGCCCCACATACCCTATAATCCTCCTCCATCACCCCACATACCCTATAATCCTCCTCCATCACCCTACACACCCTATAATCCTCCTCCATCACCCTACACACCCTATAATCCTCCTCCATCACCCCACATATCCTATATTCCTCCTCCATCACCTCACAATGCCAAATCCCTTCTCCATCACCTCACACACCCCATATTCCCCCTTTATCACCTCACACACCCCATATCCCTCCTCTTTCACCTCACACACCCCATATTCCTCCTCCATGACCTCACACACCCCATATTCCTTCTCCATCACCTCACACACTCTATATGCCTCCTCCACCATCTCGTACACCCAATATCCCCCCTCCTTCACTTCACAGACCCCATATTCCTCCTCCATCACCCCATACACCCCATTTTTCACCTCACACACTCCAGATTCCTAGTAGGGATGAGCTTCGAGTTCGAGTCAAACTCATGTTCGACTCGAACATTGCCTGTTCGGCGAACAACGAACAATTAGAGGTGTTCGCGGCAAATTCGAAAAGCCACAGAACACCCTGTGGCTATGGGAGAAATCTAACGTGTTAATTTTAAAGGCTAATATGCAAGTTATTGTCCTAAAATGTGTTTGGGGACCTGGGTCCTGCCCCAGGGGACATGTATCAATGCAAAAAAAAGTTTTAAAAACTGCAGTTTTTTCAGGAGCAGTGAATTTAATAATGCTAAAAGTGAAACAATAAAAGTGAAATATTCCTTTAAATTTCTTACCTAGGGGGGGTGTAAAGTTAGCATGTGAAAAAGCGCATGTTTCAAGTACTTAGAACTGTCCCTGCACAAAGTGTCATTTCTGAAAGGAAAAAAATCATTTAAAACCGGACTTGCAGCTCTAATGAATTGTCGGCTCCCGGCAATTCAGAGAGGATTCATTCATAAAAAAAAAGCGTGGGGGTCCCCCCAAATTCAATTACCAGGCCCTTCAGGTCTGGTATGGATATTAAGGGGAACCCCGCCGTCAATTAAAAAAAATGACGTGGGGTTCCCCCCAAATATCCATACCAGACCCTTTAGGTCTGGTGTGGATTTTAAGGGGAACTCCACCCCAATTTCTTTTTAAAAAATGGCGTGGAGTTCCCCCAAAAATCCACACCAGACCCCTTATCCGAGCACGGCCGGCCACAGAAAAGAGGGGGGGGGACAGAGTGCGCCCCCCCTCTCCTGAACCGTACCAGGCCACATGCCCATGTTGATGGGGACAAGGGCCTCATCCCCACAACCCTTGCCCGGTGGTTGTGGGGGTCTGCGGGCGGGGGATTATCAGAATCTGGAAGACCCCTTTAACAAAGGGGACCCCCAGATCCTGCCCCCCCCTATGTGAATTGGTAATGGGGTAGATTGTACCCCTACCATTTCACGAAGCAAGTGTAAATAGTTGTAAAAAACACACAGACACCGTAAAAAAAAGTTCTTTATTAATAAAAAAAATAAAAAATAAATCCAGCGGTGGTAATCCACTAGGTCCCGGCTCCCTGCTCCAATGTTGTCTGTATCCAGCGACGGGTTATCTCCTCTCCAGCGATGAGAAGATCGTCCAGGATCCAGAGCGCAGCATCGCCGGCGTCCTCTCTCTGCCGGACACAGCCCGGCGAATGACGCGGCTGAAGCTATGACATTTCTTTTATTGGTGAGGTGGGGCCACCCGTCACGTGACCCCGCCCCCTCTGATGCAAGGGGAAAGCCAGGCTTCCCCAGTGACGTAGCAGAAAGTGCGTCAGAGGGGGCGGGGTCACGTGACGGGTGGCCCCGCCTCACCAATAAAAGAAATGTCACAGCTTCAGCCGCGTCATTCGCTGTGCTGTGCTCAGCGGAGAGAGGAGGCCGGCGATGCTGCGCTCGGAAGATCTTCTCATCGCTGGACAGGAGAGGAGATCACCCGTCGCTGGATACAGACAACGTTGGAGCGGGGAGCCGGGACCGAGTGGATTACCATCTTTTTTTTATATTAATAAAGGACTTTTTTCTACGGTGTGTGTGTGTGTGTTTTTTACAACTATTTACACTTCCTTCGTGAACTGGTAGAGGTACAATGTACCCCATTACCAATTCACATAGGGGGGCAGGATCTAGGGGTCCCCTTTGTTAAAGGGGTCTTCCAGATTCTGATAAGCCCCCCGCGCGCAGACCCCCACAACCACCGACAAGGGTTGTGGGGATGAGGCCCTTGTCCCCATCAACATGGGGACATCCTCCCCATGTTGAGGGCATGTGGCCTGGTACAGTTCAGGAGAGGGGGGGGGGCGTACTCTTTCCCCCCCTCTTTTCTGCGTTTTCAGGTTAACGTGCCCGGATAAGGGGTCTGGTGTGGATTTTTGGGGGAACCCAAAAAAAGTGGGGTGGAGTTCCCCTTAAAATCCACACCAGACCTAAAGGGTCTGGTATTGATATTTCGGGGGAACCCCACGTCATTTTTTTTTAAATTGATGGCGGGGTTCCCCTTAATATCCATACCAGACCTGAAGGGCCTGGTAATTGAATTTGGGGGGACCCCCACGCTTTTTTTTAATGAATGAATTCTCTCTGAATTGCCAGAGCCGACAATTCATTAGAGCCGCAAGTCAGTTTTAAATGTCTTCTTTTCTTTCTGAAATAACACTTTGTGCAGGGACAGTTCTAAGTACGGGAAACATGCGCTATTTCACATGCTAACTTTACACCCCCCCTAGGTACGAAATTTAAAGTAATATTTCACTTTTATTGTTTCACTTTTAGCATTATTGAATTCACTGCTCCCGAAAAAAACAGCCGTTTTTAAAACTTTTTTTGCATTGATACATGTCCCCTGGGACAGGACCCAGGTCCCCACACACTTTTTAGGAGAACAACTTGCATATTAGCCTTTAAAATTAGTACTTTAGATTTCAAATGTTCGAGTCCCATAGACTTTAACAGGGTTCTAAAGTTCACACGAACATTTGGTGTGTTCGCAAGTTCTGATGCGAACCGAACAGGGGGGTGATCGGTTCATCCCTAATTCCTAGCACATTACCCCCCAAATTGTTCTTTCATCACTAGCCACACCAAAAATTCACCCCTCCATCACTTTTTACACCTCATATTCCTCCTCCATCACCTCACACACCCCATATTCTTACCCATCACTTCAGAGGAGTGATGAGGAGGAGAAGGAGAGGAGACATGGTTCTGGTAGTACAGATCTGGTTGTGGGGAGGAGACATGGTTCTGGTAGTACAGATCTGGTTGTGGAGAGGAGACATGGTTCTGGTAGTACAGATCTGGTTGTGGAGAGGAGACATGGTTCTGGTAGTACAGATCTGGTTGTGGGGAGGAGACATTGTTCTGGTAGTACTAGTACAGATCTGGTTGTGGGGAGGAGACATGGTTCTGGTAGTACAGATCTGGTTGTGGAGAGGAGACATGGTTCTGGTAGTACAGATCTGGTTGTGGAGAGGAGACATGGTTCTGGTAGTACAGATCTGGTTGTGGGGAGGAGACATTGTTCTGGTAGTACTAGTACAGATCTGGTTGTGGGGAGGAGACATGGTTCTGGTAGTACAGATCTGGTTGTGGAGAGGAGACATGGTTCTGGTAGTACAGATCTGGTTGTGGAGATTAGACATGGTTCTGGTAGTACAGATCTGGTTGTGGAGAGGAGACATGGTTCTGGTAGTACAGATCTGGTTGTGGAGAGGAGACATGGTTCTGGTAGTACAGATCTGGTTGTGGAGAGGAGACATGGTTCTGGTAGTACAGATCTGGTTGTGGGGAGGAGACATGGTTCTGGTAGTACAGATCTGGTTGTGGAGAGGAGACATGGTTCTGGTAGTACAGATCTGGTTGTGGAGAGGAGACATGGTTCTGGTAGTACAGATCTGGTTGTGGAGAGGAGACATGGTTCTGGTAGTACAGATCTGGTTGTGGGGAGGAGACATGGTTCTGGTAGTACAGATCTGGTTGTGGGGAGGAGACATTGTTCTGGTAGTACTAGTACATATCTGGTTGTGGAGAGGAGACATGGTTCTGGTAGTAGAGATCTGGTTGTGGAGATTAGACATGGTTCTGGTAGTACAGATCTGGTTGTGGAGAGGAGACATGGTTCTGGTAGTACAGATCTGGTTGTGGGGAGGAGACATTGTTCTGGTAGTACTAGTACAGATCTGGTTGTGGAGAGGAGACATGGTTCTGGTAGTACAGATCTGGTTGTGGGGAGGAGACATGGTTCTGGTAGTACAGATCTGGTTCTGGAGATGAGACATGGTTCTGGTAGTACAGATCTGGTTCTGGAGAAGAGAAACGCTTCTGGTGGTACATCTCTGGTTCTAAAGAGGAGAAATGGTTCTGGTAGTACATCTATGGTTCAGGAAAGGAGACATTTTTACTAGTAATGGTAGCGAAATGCAATTTTTATTGGGACTGCGACATTATGGCGGACAGATCGGACACCTTTGACACAGTTTTGGGACCATTGACAATTATACACCGATCAGTGCTATAAAAATGCACTGATTACTGTGTAAATGTCACTGGTAAGGAAGGGGTTAACACTAGGGGGTGATCAAGGGTTAACTGTGTTCCCTATGTGTGTGTTCTAACTGTAGGGGGGAGGGACTAACTATAAGAGATGACAGATCCTCTCCTCACAGAACAGGGACGTGTGTTTACACACACACGTGTCCCTCTTCTGCCTCTTGTGCCTGCGATCGCGCGCGGCCGGCGGTCATCACAACCGCCGGCCATGAGCTTAGGCACCCCAACTGTGCAGCGGGCGCATCGGGCAGCGACGTACAGCTACGACAGTTCGCGGGATCGTGCCGACCTGCCGCTGTATAATGACGGCGGCTGGTCGGCAAGAGGTTAAGATAACAATGTAATACATATATATATATAGGGCCGGATTCAGAAAGGACTTAGGACGACGTATCTCCAGATACGCCGTCGTAAGTCCAAATGTGCGCCATCGTATCTATACGCGTATTCTGGAAATCAGATACGCCTGAATTTTGCCAAGATACGACCGACGTAAGTCTCCTACGCCGTCGTATCTTGGGTGCATATTTAAGCTGGCCGCAAGGGGCGCTTCTGTAGATCTACGCGTCGAATATGCAAATGACCTAGATACGCCGATTCACGAACGTTCAGGGGGGGAACTCAGCTGTCAGCGGGGGATCCTGCTGACAGCTGATGAGTCATCAATTGTTAAGAACGTGGTGGCTGCCCGCTCCTTAACCACTTAACCACTTCCTGCCCGCCATATGCAGAATGACGGCCGGGAAGGGGTTCCGTTATCCTGACTGGGCGTCTTATGACGTCCAGCAGGATAACATGCCGGCGTGTGCCCGTGGGGCACTGTCGGAGGCTTCTTACCACGTGATCAGCTGTGACCAATCACAGCTGATCACAGCATGAACCAGGAAGTGCCGATAAACGGCCTTCCCCGTTTTGCGCTGACAAGGAGTGCCGCTTGACGGCTCTCCCTGTCAGAGGGGGGGGGTCTGTGCTGATAATCAGCACATTGATTATAAGCACAGCCCCCTTAGATGTGCAGATAAGCTACCAATCAGTGCCCAGCATTCCCCCAATAAAAAAGCCTTCAAGTACCCACCACAGTGCCAATCAGTGCCCAGCATTCCCCCAATAAAAAAGCCTTCAAGTACCCACCACAGTTCCAATCAGTGCCCAGCATTCCCCCAATAAAAAAGCCTTCAAGTACCCGCCGCAGTGCCAATCAGTGCCCACCACAGTGCCAATCAGTGCCCACCACAGTGCCAATCAGTGCCCAGCAGTAACACCTGTCAGTGACACATCAGTACCTCATCATCAGTGCTACCCATCAGTGCCACCTGTCAGTGCCAATCAGTACCACTTATCAGTGCCAATCAGTGCCGCCTGTCAGTGCCCATCACACCCGCCTGTCCTTGCCCATCACACTCGCCTGTCAGTGCCCATCAGTGCCGCCTGTCAGTGTGCTGCATATCAGTGCCGCAAATCGGTGCCCACCAGTGCTGTAATATCAGTGCCGCCTATCAGTGCTGCATATTAGTGCCCATCAGTGCCCATCAATTCTACATATCAGTGCCTCCTTATCAGTGCCTCATCAGTGCCGTCTCATCAGTGCCGCCTCATTAGTGCCCGTCAGTGAAGAGGAAAACAAAATGCCTGGTATGTAAGTGGTTAACAATCCAAGCGTTTTTTTATCCAGCATTTTCCTTTTAAGCTCCTGGTGGGCATGGAGCCTGGTAGATGATTGAAGATGGTGAAGGCCAAATTTCGTTCTCATTGAAGGTTTAGTTCTAGTTAGATAATACCTGTATGTGTTAGTTGTGTGGAGGAAACCATAAAGGCCGGGGGTTCCTCCTATACCCAGACAAAGGTTAGCACAATGATGTATAAGGTACTCTGTTGCCCACATTTCTGCAGCTGGTACGGGATTGGTTGAGGGACACATTATTTCATGGCACACGTTGATTGGAGGTGGCACAAGTTGGTATCCCCCTGACTCCTATTTGGGTTTCAGTGTCTTCTCAGGAACCAAGGACCTCTTCCCAGGATTTCCCTTCACCAATGGCAGCCCGGCCGTGTCCATTGAGCTGGAGAGGCCCGTGTCCCAACACTGCCATGGCACATGCCTACCGTCAGACTGCCAGCAGAAGCTTCAAGCGCGGAAGAAGCTGTACTTTGCCTGCATTATATGCTTCATCTTCATGATCGGGGAGGTGGCAGGTAACTTTGTTATGGAGATGTAGATATGTGTGTCAGTAGGGCAGTGTACATTCCATGGTCCTTCTGTGTCCTTCCAGGGGGTTACCTTGCCCACAGCTTGGCCATCATGACAGATGCAGCTCATCTCCTCACTGACCTGGGCAGTATGTGTGTCAGTATCTTCTCCTTGTGGATCTCAACGCGACCTCCAACCAAACATATGACCTTCGGTTGGCACCGCTCCGGTAAGTCTAAGATTTTCATTGGTCAGAAATGTCTATGTAAGCGTGGGCCAGGCGGGCAGAGCCTTCTTTATGCCAATGAACTGAACTAAAGGCTTTCTGAAACTGTGTGCAATTTGTTTCGTTCACAAATTCGTGTTTTAACAAAATTTGACGAATTTGTTAATTACGAAATTTCCGAATTTTTCAATTTATGAATTTTTTGAATTTCCGGAAATTGGAAATTTCGGAAATTGGAATTTCAGAACATTTAAATTTCGGAGATTTGGAAATTCGAAAATACGAAAATTACAAAATTCGAAAATCAGAGATTAAAAAAATCGGGAGATTTAGAAATTCCAAAATTTTAAACGAGGAAACTCAAAATTTAGAAAAATCAAAATTCCAAAATTTGAAATTTCTAAAATCAGAGGCCCGGATTCAGGTAGATTTGCCCCTTTGTCACGGAGGGGCAGGGCAGCGTTTTTTGCCCTGCGCCCCCGCGAATTTCCTGCGCTACCCGCGATTCATGGAGCAGTAGCTCCGTAAATTTTGTGTGCGCTGTGTAAACTTGCCCCGCGTAAGGGCGCCTCATGTAAATGATCCCGTAGGGGGCGGGAATCATTTAAATTAGGCGCGCTCCCGCGCCGAGCGTAGAGCGCATGCTCCGCCGGGAAACTTTCCCGACGTGCATTGCGGCAAATGACGTCGCAGGGACGTCATTTGCTTGCAAGTGAACGTGAATGGCGTCCAGCGCCATTCACGAATCACTTACGCAAATTACGTAAAATACAAAAACATTGCGACGCGGGAACGGCGGGTATACGTAACATTGGCTGCCCCTGCTATTAGAAGGGGCAGCCTTACGCTAAAGACGCCGTACGGAAACTCCGTAACTTGCGTACGCAGGGCCCGCGCAACATTGTGAATCGGTGTTAGTATGCAATTTGCATACTATACACTGAGCACAATGGGAGCGCCCCCTAGCGGTCATCGCAAGAATGCAGCCTAAAATCTGCGTGGCATAAGAGCCTTATGCCACGCAGATTTTAGGCTGCAGTCGGCGTTACGATGTTCCTGAATCAGGAGCATTCGTAACGCCGGAGCAAGTCAGCTATTGCGCTGCGTAACTATTAGGGTTGTCCCGATACCACTTTTTTAGGACCGAGTACAAGTACCGATACTTTTTTTCAAGTAGTCGCCGATACCGAATACCGATACTTTTTTTAAATGTGTCCCCAAATGCAGCCATGTCCCCCACATATGCAGCCATGTCCCCCACATATGCAGCCATGTCCCCCACATATGCAGCCATGTCCCTCACATATGCAGCCATGTCCCTCTAGCCATGTCCCTCACATATGCAGCCATGTCCCTCTAGCCATGTCCCTCACATATGCAGCCATGTCCCTCTAGCCATGTCCCTCACATATGCAGCAATGTCCCTCTAGCCATGTCCCTCACATATGCAGCCATGTCCCTCTAGCCATGTCCCTCACATATGCAGCAATGTCCCTCTAGCCATGTCCCTAACATATGCAGCCATGTCCCTCTAGCCATGTCCCTCACATATGCAGCCATGTCCCTCACATATGCAGCAATGTCCCTCTAGCCATGTCCCTCACATATGCAGCAATGTCCCTCTAGCCATGTCCCTCGATGCGGCGGCGCGATGCGGCGGGGGGGGGAAAGTATTCTATTTAGGTATCGGGGGTATTTGCGCGAGTACGAGTACTCCCGCAAATACTCGGTATCGGTCCCGATACCGATACTGGTATCGGTATCTGGACAACCCTAGTAACTATGGTTACGCAGGCGCAATTGCTCTCTGAATCCGGGCCAATGAACTGAACTAATGGCTTTTTGAAACTGCCGTTAGACGCGTGCAATTCGTTTCGTTCACAAATTCGTGTTTTAACATATTTTGACGAATTTTGTTAATTACGAAATTTCCGAATTTTTCAATTTATGAATTTTTCGAATTTCCGGAAATTGGAAATGTCTGAAATTGGAATTTCAGAATATTTAAATTTCGGAGATTTGGAAATTCGAAAATACGAAATGACTAAATTCGAAAATCAGAGATTAAAAAATCGGAGATTTAGAAATTCAAACATTTTAAACGAGGAAACTCAAAATGTTGAAATTTCAAAAATCAGAGATCAGAATCAGACATTTGGAAATTTGAAAATTCGGAATTAGGTAATTCGAAATTTTGAAAATTCCAAAATTAGAAATTCCAAAATTAGAAATTTGACTAATTAGAAAATTAGAAATTTGAAAATTTTAAAATTTGAAATTCTGAAAATTCCAAAATTCTAAATTCTAAAATTCTAAATTCTAAGGCCCGGATTCAGATACATTTGCGTATCTTTCGGCGGGCGTAGCGTATCTCAGATTCACTAGGCCGCCGTAACTTATAGCAGCAGGTCCCGTATTCAGAAAGAAATTGCCCTGTAAGTTATGGCGGCGTAGTGTAACTGGGCCGGCGTAAGCCCGCCTAATTCAAATGTGGAGGAAGTGGGCGTGTTTTATGTTAATTACTCGTGACACCACGTAAATGACGCTTTTTACGAAAGGCGCATGTGCCGTCCGTGGACGTATCCCAGTGCGCATGCTCCAAATTACGCCGCAAAGCCTCATTGGTTTCGACGTGAACGTAACTTACGCAAAGCCCTATTCGCGAATGACTTACGCAAACGACGTAAACAACGCAAAATTCGACGCTGGCCTGACGTCCATACTTAACATTGGCTACGCCTCATAGAGCAGGGGTAACTTTACGCCGGAAAAAGCCTTACGTAAACGACGTAAAAAAATGCGCCGGGCGGACGTACGTTTTTGAATCGGCGTATCTACCTAATTTACATATTCGACGCGTAAATATATGGAAGCGCCACCTAGCGTCCAGCGTAAACATGCAACTAAGATACGACAGCGTAAGTGACTTACGCCGGTCGGATCTTAGGGTAATCTATGCATAACTGATTCTAAGAATCAGCCGCATAGATACGAGCCCGCTACTCAGAGATACAGCGGCGTATCTGGAGATACGCCGTCGTAACTCGTATCTGAATCCGGGCCTAAAAACTCTAAAATTCGAAATTCTGAAATTCCAAAAATTCTAAAATTCCAAAAATTCTAAAATTCGCAAATTTGAAAATCGGAAATTAGAAAAATTAGGAAATTAGGAAATCTGAAAATTTGGATTTTTGAATTTATGAATTTCAAAATGTTCGCATTTCCGAATTTCTAAAACTCAGAATTCCAAAGTTTGAAAATTCGGAATTTCGGAAAATCTAAAATGAAAAAAATTCGGAAATTCAGAAATGTGAAAAATCGGAAATTCCAAAATTCGGAGATTCGGAAATTCAAAAATCCAAATTTTCTGTTTTCTTGAATTTCCGAAATCAGAATTTTCGAATTTACAGAATGTGCTGACCTCAGGGCTGTCTTAATGAGAGGGCACACCTGGGCACTACCCAGGTACCCCAGCTGCATGGGGGGGGGGGGGGCCTGCACTTTCCCCAAAGCAGCTGGTCCTTGAGCTGACTGACCTCAGTGGGAATAACAATGCCCCATCATTGCTATTAGGGGGAGTAATAGTACCCCATCATTGGTATCAATGGGAGGAATAGTGCCTCATCTTTGGTGTCTGTAATGTACCATCTAATGTACCTTTAGATGTTGAGAAAGACAGTCCCCAACCTTCATAGACTTTTCTGCCTTCTATAGACATATATCTGGGTGGAGACTTTTTCATATTTGGTCTTACATGTAGACCTCTGCTGATCCCCTGTTCAGTAGTTAACCCCCAGCTCTGCTGATCCCCTGCTCAGTAGTAACCCCAGCTCTGCTGATCTCCTGCTCAGTAGTAACCCCCAGGTCTGCTGATCCCCACTCAGTAGTAACCCCCAACTCTGCTGATCCCCCGCTCAGTAGTAACCTCCAGCTCTGCTGATCTCCTGCTCAGTAGTAACCCCCAGGTCTGCTGATCCCCTGCTCAGTAGTAACCCCCAGGTCTGCTGATCCCCTGCTCAGTAGTAACCCCCAGCTCTGCTGATCCCCAGCTCAGTAGTAACCCCCAGCTCTGCTGATCCCCTGCTCAGTAGTAACCCCAGCTCTGCTGATCTCCTGCTCAGTAGTAACCCCCAGGTCTGCTGATCCCCTGCTCAGTAGTAACCCCCAGGTCTGCTGATCCCCTGCTCAGTAGTAACCCCCAGCTCTGCTGATCCCCAGCTCAGTAGTAACCCCCAGCTCTGCTGATCTCCTGCTCAGTAGTAACCCCCAGCTCTGCTGATCCCCTGCTCAGTAGTAACCCCCAGCTCTGCTGATCCCCTGCTCAGTAGTAACCCCCAGCTCTGCTGATCCCCTGCTAAGTAGTAACCCCCAGCTCTGCTGATCCCCCGCTCAGTAGTAACCCCCAGCTCTGCTGATCCCCTGCTCAATAGAAACCCCCAGCTCTGCTGATATACAGTTGATTCTTCTTGTATTCCATGATTTTGTGTTTGGTGGATTCTTGCTGATGACGGTAATCTCTCTCCATTGATGTAGAGATTCTCGGGGCTCTGGCGTCGGTCCTCTCCATCTGGATTGTGACGGGGGTGTTGGTGTACCTGGCTGCCGCTCGGATCATCAATAACGACTATGATATTGACGGACACGTCATGCTGATCACGTCTGGCTGCGCCGTGGTTGTCAACATCCTGTGAGTGAGGAACGTTCAAACTTAACATTTGTAAACTTGTAATGTAAAAAGTCAGGTCAGGTCCTTGATCGGGCACTTCCTGTTGTAGGGTGACAACGCTCTGTCCCTGTCTCCCAACTGTGCTCCTCCGTTGTCACCAAGCTATATTCCATGAGGCAGCATTGGGGCTCATTTACACTTGCTTCGACTTTAACACACATTAAAGCGCCTACCAATGCAACATGATTTTTTAATGTGTTTTTGATGCTTTGGTGATGCTTTTTTGAAGCTTTAATGGAGCTTGGCAAATGCCTTGTGAGTTTTCTATTTGTTTTAAAGAAGCCCAGTAGAACCCCAGCTCAGTAGTATCCCCACTCAGCAGATCCCTAGCTCATTAGTACCACTGCTCGGCAGATCCCCAGAATATTAGTACCCTCATTCTGCAGATTCCCAGATCATTAGTACCACCCGCTCTGCTGATGCCCCACTCAGTAGTACCCCCAGCTTTGCTGATCCCCTGCTCAGTAGTAACCAGCAGGTTTTCTGATCTCCTGCTCAGTAGTAACCCCCAGCTCTGCTGATCCCTTGCTCAGTAGTAGCCCCCAGGTTTGCTGATCCTCCACTCAGTAGTAAGACCAAGCTCTGCTGATCCCATGCTCAGTAGTAACCACCAGCTCTGCTGATCTCCTGCTCAGTAGTAACCACCAGCTCTGCTGATCCCCTGCTCAGTAGTAACCACCAGGTTTTCTGATCCCCTGCTCAGTAGTAACCCCCAGCTCTGTTGATCCCATGCTCAGTAGTAACCACCAGCTCTGCTGATCCCTTGCTAAGTAGTAACCCCCAGGTTTGCTGATCCTCCACTCAGTAGTAAGACCAAGCTCTGCTGATCCCCTGCTCAGTAGTAACCACCAGGTTTTCTGATCCCCTGCTCAGTAGTAACCCCTAGCTCTGCTGATCCCCCGCTCAGTAGAAACCCCCAGGTTTTTTGATCCCTTGCTCAGTAGTAACCCCCAGTTCTGCTGATCCCTTGCTCAGTAGTAACCACCAGGTTTTCTGATCCCCTGCTCAGTAGTAACCCCTAGCTCTGCTGATCCCCCCGCTCAGTAGAAACCCCCAGGTTTTCTGATCCCTTGCTCAGTAGTAACCCCCAGTTCTGCTGATCCCCTGCGCAGTAGTAACCCCCAGCTCTGCTGATCCCCTGCTCAGTAGTAATCCCCAGGTTTTCTGATCCCCTGCGCAGTAGTAACCCCCAGCTCTGCTGTTCCCCGCTCAATAGTATTCCCCAGGTTTGCTGATCCCTTGCTTAGTAGTAACCCCCAGCTCTGCTGATCCCCTGCTCAGTAGTAATCCCCGGGTTTGCTGATCCCCTGCTCAGTAGTAACCAGCAGGTTTTCTGATCTCCTGCTCAGTAGTAACCCCCAGCTCTGCTGATCCCTTGCTCAGTAGTAGCCCCCAGGTTTGCTGATCCTCCACTCAGTAGTAAGACCAAGCTCTGCTGATCCCATGCTCAGTAGTAACCACCAGCTCTGCTGATCTCCTGCTCAGTAGTAACCACCAGCTCTGCTGATCCCCTGCTCAGTAGTAACCACCAGGTTTTCTGATCCCCTGCTCAGTAGTAACCCCCAGCTCTGTTGATCCCATGCTCAGTAGTAACCACCAGCTCTGCTGATCCCTTGCTAAGTAGTAACCCCCAGGTTTGCTGATCCTCCACTCAGTAGTAAGACCAAGCTCTGCTGATCCCCTGCTCAGTAGTAACCACCAGGTTTTCTAAACCCCTGCTCAGTAGTAACCCCTAGCTCTGCTGATCCCCCGCTCAGTAGAAACCCCCAGGTTTTTTGATCCCTTGCTCAGTAGTAACCCCCAGTTCTGCTGATCCCTTGCTCAGTAGTAACCACCAGGTTTTCTGATCCCCTGCTCAGTAGTAACCCCTAGCTCTGCTGATCCCCCCGCTCAGTAGAAACCCCCAGGTTTTCTGATCCCTTGCTCAGTAGTAACCCCCAGTTCTGCTGATCCCCTGCGCAGTAGTAACCCCCAGCTCTGCTGATCCCCTGCTCAGTAGTAATCCCCAGGTTTTCTGATCCCCTGCGCAGTAGTAACCCCCAGCTCTGCTGTTCCCCGCTCAATAGTATTCCCCAGGTTTGCTGATCCCTTGCTTAGTAGTAACCCCCAGCTCTGCTGATCCCCTGCTCAGTAGTAATCCCCGGGTTTGCTGATCCCCTGCTCAGTAGTAACCCCCAGCTTGGCAAATGCCTTGTGGGTTTTGTATTTGTTTTAAAGAAGGCCAGTGGAACCCCAGCTCAGTACTACCACTGTTCAGCAGATCCCTAGAATATTAGTACCCTCATTCTACAGAGCCCCGGATCATTAGTATCGCCCACTCTGCTGATGCCCCACTCAGTAGTACCCCCAGCTTTGCTGATCCCCCACTCAGTAGTAAGACCAAGCTCTGCTGATCCCCCGCTCAGTAGTAACCCCCAGCTCTGTTGATCCCCCGCTCAGTAGTAACCCCCAGCTCTGTTGATCCCCCGCTCAGTAGTAACCCCCAGCTCTGTTGATCCCCCGCTCAGTAGTAACCCCCAGCTCTGTTGATCCCCCGCTCAGTAGTAACCCCCAGCTCTGTTGATCCCCTGCTCAGTAGTAACCCCCAGGTTTGCTAATGTTGCACACCTCATGTGCCGTATGCTAGCTGCTCTGCTCTGGACCACACTCACCCTCCTGTCTTCACGTGGTGCACCAAATGTGACGTCTGCACCAGATACTCCCAGAATATATACACATGAATGGAGATTTTTAAGGGTAAAGGGTAAAGGTTTATCGCCATTCCAATTTACTCGGCGTAACATTATCTTTCACACAATGAAAAAAAATTGGACTAACTTTACTGTTTTTTTTTTTATTATTAGTAAAAAGAAAAAAAAATTCCAAAAAAGGGCACTTGTAAGACCCCTGCGCAAATACGGTGTGACAAAAAGTATTGCAATGGCCGCCATTTTATTCTCTAGATTTTTTTAAATAATATTTGTGGGTTCTAAGTAATTTAATTCGCCTGGGGGATGTGTCCGCTCTGCAAACGTATTATTGGTTTAGCGGATGTGTGCTTTTGTCGCCTCTGTGTCTGATCAACATAAATATGGTGACATGAGCATGAACCTGCAGATAAGCTTCCCTCATCAGGAACTGTGTTCATTGGTTATTGTATTATTATTGTATCGTATCGTATCGCATTGTTGTTGTATTGTATTGTATTCATGTATTGTATTAGCCAGATTCATAGAGAGTTACGCCGGCGTATCAGTAGATACGCCGGCGTAACTCTGAATCTGCGCCGTCGTAAATTTAAGCGTGTTCTGGAAACCAGATACGCTTAAATTAGGCTAAGATACGAGCGGCGTAAGTCTCCTACGCCGTCGTATCTTAGGGTGCAATTTTTCCGCTGGCCGCTAGGTGGCGCTTCCGTTGAGTTTGACATAGAATATGTAAATGACTAGATACGCCGATTCACGAACGTACGTGCGCCCATCGCAGTAAAGATACGCCGTTTCCGTAAGAGGTACGCCGGCGTAAAGATAAAGCTGCCCCCTAGGTGGCCTAGTCATTGTTAACTATGGCCGTCGTTCCCGCGTCGAAATTTGTAATTTTTACGTTGTTTGCGTAAGTCGTCCGTGAATGGGGCTGGACGTAATTTACGTTCACGTCGAAACCAATACGTCCTTGCGGCGTACTTTGGAGCAATGCACACTGGGATATGTACACGGACGGCGCATGCGCCGTTCGTAAAAAACGTCAATCACGTCGGGTCACCACCCATTTACATAAAACACGGCCCCTCATCCTCATTTGAATTAGGCGCGCTTACGCCGGCCCCATTTACGCTACGCCGCCGTAACTTTGGAGGCAAGTGCTTTGTGAATACAGCACTTGCCTCTCTGACTTACGGCGGCGTAGCGTAAATACGATACGCTACGCCGCCGGAAAGATGCACCGCCGTACCTGAATCTAGGTATATGTATTTAAATATCCCTGTTGGAAGGGTTATCATGTATTATCACATCCTGTGTTGTCAAATCCATATATGGGCATCTGCTGGGTGGAGCTCACACCCTGTGAGCTCACTTCCTATGGAGAAGGTCACATGCTGTGACATCACTTCCTGGGGGGATTTCTAATAAAAGGACCCTGTGAGGGCGTCGGCGGGGAGTGATTGCTGTGATGCTGAGATGATAAGAACAGTGTGGTGATGTCTCTTGACTTGAATGAATGGCAAATCGAATGAATGGTGAGTGAATTTTACCTTAAGATGCATTATTAAATTAAGACGAAATCTGTGATTATTTAGCACAGGCAAAATGGCGGTGTGCTCTGTGTACAACCTATTTTGCCATGTCAGATGGCGGGCCAGACGGATTGTTCATGGCCTTCCTAGCATCAGTTCGAGATGGTGGAGAATGGATGCACGTTCTGATGCACAGGCAAAATGGCGGTGTGCTCTGCATACAACCTATTTTGCCATGTCAAGCCTCTTCTCCAATAATGACTGTGGATCTCTTCGTTTCCCCCAGCATGGCCTACATCCTTCACCAGTCCACCACCTTCCACGGGCACAGCCACGGCTCAGGGTATGAGAAAATCGGAGAGAGTCCTACCGGTGGCCTTCCCCTGCAACTGGGACCCCACGGCAATACAAGCGTCAGGGCTGCCTTCATCCACGTGCTCGGAGACCTCCTGCAGAGTATTGGGGTGATGGTGGCCGCCATTATTATCTACTTCAAGGTGAGCGAAGGGTCACTATGAGGACCGAATGCGTATTATGCTCTACGTGCCAATTTTTACAAAGTGCTTATGGAGGTGATTTAAGAAGCTGCAAGGCGGCCACAAGGGACGACCATAAGGATTATTTTCTTAGGACCTGGCAGTTAACGGAGAAAAGCTTCCAGTGAAATCTCTGCTGTAAGTGCGTCCCGTTCCTCCTCTTACACCGTATAATTGTGTATAAGAAATGTTGGGTCTTTTATATGAAATAAGAGCCATCTGAGAAGGTGAGAAAGGAAAATTACATTACGGGAAATGCAGGCTGGGTGTGGGGGGGGGGGGGGGCGACAGAGGAATACACAGAACGGGGGCTGTTATTTGCGGAATGTTCCAGGCTGTGCTCTGGAACAGATCATGGGGCCCCATTGCAACATTTTAATGGAGCCCCCGGGCAACCTCCTCACTCCTCACCTTAGCTACAAAAATTTCTTAGAACCCCAAAACATAAAAAAAAATTAAAAAGCAGAGGCCCTAGAGAATAAATTGTGGGTTTTTAAATTTTTTATGTCACACAGTATTTGCGAAGCGGTTTTTCAAGCGCAATTTTGGGGGAAAAAATACAATGTTTTAAATTTTGATGTAAAAGAACACAATAGATAACCCAAATGTGGTGAAAATCCTCAATCGCTAATTTTTCCTCACTTCCTGTCAGTGCCAGGACAAGGTCATCTAGAGCCCAGAGCGAACATGCCAAACTGCGCACTTAGCGACCCTGTCCTCCCCCATTTTCCCCTCCTAGAACAGTACTTACCCTCTGCCGCCCCCCAAATTCACCCTTCCAACACAAACAACTCTCCCCCCAATCTCCTTGTGGTCCCCCCCTACCCCACTTCAACATGATACCACAGTGCTCAGGGCAGCCCCTTGTCCCAGACCTGCTTCCTGTCCCGGTGACACCTGTACAAAAAAAACGGTGGTTTCACTTGGACAGAGAAAAGGAAACAGCAATAAAAACATTGTGTAAATCTAGAATCTTCCCCCAATTTTGAAGCGTTCGTCCGTCATTTCCTGTCCTGACAGGAAGTGAACAAAAAAACAGCTTGAGGAGGGGACACACCCCACCTAACAGAGGCTCCAACCACTCCAAGACTTGGGCTTTAGGACCTTCATATTTTCAATAGCTGAATGCATTCCTGCATCAGTTGGTCCCAAATCTCTGAGGGGAAGATGTATCCTTCATAGAAGAGAAGGGAACGTGACAATCTCCTGTATGGTGTGACACTTCTCTGGTCTGGAAGTTTGGGGTGACGCAGGACCATGGCTGCCCCTGATGTTCCAATCATTGAGACAGTGGCACAGAAATAGCAGCCCACACCTCTGCCTATGGGGCCTAGGGTGGAAGTAAGTCAAACCCCCAAAAAAATTGTTATACATATAGTTTGCTAATAAATACAATTTCTAATCATATGAAGTTAATAACAAGAGTCCCCTTTACATCAGAGTCATCAGACATCAGAGTCCACAGAGTTCCACTTTTACATCTGAATCCACAGAGTTCCACTTTTACATCTGAACCCGCATATGTCCCCCCTTTTACATCTGAACTTAATGATGTACACTATTCCTCCCATTGATACCATCGATGGGACACTATTCCTCCCATTGATACCATCGATGGGACACTATTCCTCCCATTGATACCATCGATGGGACACTATTCCTCACATTGAAAACGTCGATGGGACACTATTCCTCCCATTGATACCATTGATGGGACACTATTCCTCCCATTGATACCATCGATGGGACACTATTCCTCCCATTGATACCTGTAGTGATATCATTTATAGTGGAGTCCGGTTAGATAATTGATATTTAGGTATTAGTATGATGACTATAAATTATGTTCCGCAGCAATACCCAAGTTCTCCAGAGAGTGCATTTTATTTGACTTCCAATACAGAACAAAGTCCAAAGTCCACAGACGATACAAATCGAACAGAGTATATAATTCAGAGTCCCATCTTTTCCTAGACCTGTGCCTTCATATTCAGAGAATATACAGAGAATATTCTGAGTGACAAGACTGACCTCCAGAATTATATTGCCTATCCACTGAATGGCTGAGCAATTTGATTGGCTGTCTTTGATCTACATCCTGTCTTTCAGAGTGACAGATAATGACCCCAGCCGGAGACATGCCCTAATTTGCATTCTTGCATATTAACAGGATTCCTCTGATATGTGTAATTAGATTACAGATAACAAAGGTGGCCTGAGCACATCAGAGTCATTATCTGTCCCCTTTGATATGTGTAGTAAATCTTGGCCACTAACCCCTTTTGATTTGTGTAATTAGATTACAGATACCAAATGTGGCCTAAATACAGGTTTGATGTGTAAAATAGACTTATCCTGGATCTTTGCATTTTGACAATCGTCAAGCCTCTTTTGATATGTGTAATATGTAATTATTTTAACAGTTACCAAATGTCAACTGAAATCTGGCCTGGTCAATTTTGGACTTATAATATTATATCCCACATAAATCGGCCAACATATTACAACAATACCATCCATGGGACACTATTCCTCCCATTGATACCATCGATGGGACACTATTAATCACATCCATACCATCGATGGGACACTATTAATCACATCCATATCAATGATGGGACACTATTCCTCCCACTGATACCAACGATGGGGAACTACCAATGATGCTGCACTATTCTATCCATTGATACCAACAATGGGGAACTATTCCTCCCCCTAATACTAATCATAGGGAATTGTTTACTCCCACTGATGCCAGGACATTTTCTACTCCCACCATCCACAGTCTGGCCCCCTTAAAGTCTGAAGAACAGTAAACTGTCCCTTTGCTTAGAAAGTATGGAAAGAAGACCCCTGGTCTGGAGGAGTGACCATTCCTAAGCAGACTGTATTTGCATGAAGATGACTCTAGGTAAAGCTCACATGTAATGCTGGGCCTCCATACTTGAAAGATCTGACCTAGCATGGTCAGTTCCTCTAGCATGAAATCCAATGAATGAAAGGGACGGGGCAGGTACAGTCAGACTGGGGAGGAAAGGGTGACATGATGCTGGAAGTCCTCCACCCAGCAAATGAGGCAAGCTCTATCTGACTTGTTGCAGCTTATTCACATTGTGAGAAGCTTACAGTGCTGGCCCCAGCCAGTGTTATGAGATGGGGCCCATTTTTTTTTCTGTGGTGATGCTGAAATTAACTTGGCTTTGGCTCAAAACTGATACCTGTCCATGTGCCTGGAAGATAAAAGGTGGGTTGATACCTCTACCCTCCACCAATCCAGGGTGGGACCTGGTTGGCAGGTTCCCTGTGTGTAGTCATTTACCATTGCAGCTGAGAACCAATCACTCCCTGTATAATATGTTGCCTTGTGTCTTCTGCCTCCAGCCACAGTACAAGATTGCTGACCCGGTGTGCACCTTCCTCTTCTCCATCTTTGTACTGGCCACCACCACCACCATCTTAAGGGACGTCTTCTGGGTGCTGATGGAAGGTAACATCATACAGGGGTATCTTATGTATGTGATGCAACACTCTTCTGTCCCTCATAGTAAACATTTAACATCCTTCAAGTTAGGATAACTCGTTGAAGGGCTTCCTGTTTGATACTGACCATGCTAGGCACAGTAGGTTCATTCTACTGTGACCAAAATCCTTCACTGTTCTCTGGGGCATAAAGGGTGCCTGTAGACCTGTAGTCAGCCAGTGACGCCATGGGCTGACACCCAATGGCGGGGTTATAATGTCCCCGGCAGGTGACACAGGCTCACCCAAAGTACCTAGTCTAGGTGGCAGTTGGTCTTCACCAGAGCTCCTGGTGCTGGAGATGACTGGGGAACCCAAGTGGTCCTGGTTTTCTTTGCTGAAAACTGGCACCAGGTTGTGGTTTCAGGACTACCCACCCAGCAAGGGGGTGTCTGAAACAGAAAGGCTACAGTGCTTCACAGTGCTCCAGTCAAGTTAATAATTAGGTTGAGGCAGAGGTTGAGGCAGGCTACAGGTGAGAACGTAATCAAGATCAGACAGGGGTTGAGGCAGCTGCAGGTAAGAGAGTAATCAGGTCCAGGCAGGGGTTGAGGCAGGCTGTAGGTGAAAGAGTAATCAGAATCAGGCAGGGGCTGAGGAAGGCTGCAGGTGAGAGAGTAGTCAGGTCCAGGCAGGGGTTGAGGAAGGCTGCAGGTGAGAGAGTAGTCAGGTCCAGGCAGGGGTTGAGGCAGGCAGCAGGTGAGAGAGTAATCAGGATCAGGCAGGGGTTGAGGCAGGCTGTAGGTGAAAGAGTAATCAGGATCAGGCAGGGGTTGAGGCAGGCAGCAGGTGAGAGAGAAGTCAGGTCCAACCACGTGTTGAGACAGGCAGCAGGTGAGAGAGTAGTCAGGTCCAGGCATGGGTTGAGGCAGGCAGCAGGTGAGGGAGTAGTCAGGTCCAGGCAGGGATTGAGGCAGGCAGCAGGTGATAGAGTAATCAGGATCAGGCAGGAGTTGAGGCAGGCAGCAGATGATGGCGTAGCTGCAGGTAAGAGAGTAATCAGGTCCAGGCAGGGGTTGAGGCAGGCTGTAGGTGAAAGAGTAATCAGAATCAGGCAGGGGCTGAGGAAGGATGCAGGTGAGAGAGTAGTCAGGTCCAGGCAGGGGTTGAGGAAGGCTGCAGGTGAGAGAGTAGTCAGGTCCAGGCAGGGGTTGAGGCAGGCAGCAGGTGAGAGAGTAATCAGGATCAGGCAGGGGTTGAGGCAGGCTGTAGGTGAAAGAGTAATCAGGATCAGGCAGGGGTTGAGGCAGGCAGCAGGTGAGAGAGAAGTCAGGTCCAACCACGTGTTGAGACAGGCAGCAGGTGAGAGAGTAGTCAGGTCCAGGCATGGGTTGAGGCAGGCAGCAGGTGAGGGAGTAGTCAGGTCCAGGCAGGGATTGAGGCAGGCAGCAGGTGATAGAGTAATCAGGATCAGGCAGGAGTTGAGGCAGGCAGCAGATGATGGCGTAGACAGGTCTAGACAGGGGTTTTGGCAGGTGGCAAGCAAGAGAGTAGTCAGGTCAGTCCAGGTCAGCAACAGACAACTGGCAGTTTGGCTCTAAGTTAGCTTCCAATACGACACAGTACCAGCACTTCAAAGGCTGGAGCTTACTGTAAATACACCTCCAACATTTCTGGGAACTTTGGAAGTCCTGAAGGTAGAGGAGGTTCTAAGACACCTGGAACTCCTAAAGACCCAGCAAGGATCTGGTGATTACTGGAAATCCTAGGAATCTGCAGACATTCAGTAAGTAGCACTGGATGTTCTAGAAATCTAAAAAAAATGGAAGATCTGGCAGGGATTTTCTGAGTACTGGAGGTTCTCTGAACACTGGAAATCTTGGAAGATCCAGCAAGAGTGCTGGAGGACTCAGCAGGGATCCTGTGAATACTGGAGGTCATGGGAACCCTGGAAATCCTTGATGATCCGGCAGGGATCCTGTGAGTGCTGGGGGCCCTAGGAACCCTGGAAATACTCAAAATCTGGCAGGGGTCCTGTAACTACTAAAGGTCCTAGAAACATTGGAAATCCTGGAAGACTCGGCATGGATTCTATCAGTACTAGAGGTCCTAGGAATCCCGAAAATCATGGAACACTGGGAAGGGATCTTATAAGTATTAGGACTAGGATAAGGTCCTAGGAATCCTGGAAGATCCAGCAGGAATCCTGTAATACCAGTAGCCCTAGTAATCCTCAAAATCCTTGAAGGCCTGGCAAGGATCCTGTGAGCACTAGAGGTCATAGGAACACTGGAAATCCTGGAAGACCTAGTAGGGGATCATGTGACTCCTGGAGGTCCTAAGAACACTTGAAATCCTGGAAGACTTGGCATGCATTCTGTAAGTACTTGAAGTTCTAGGAATCTGGGAAATCCTGGAAGACCCAGGAGGGTTATGTGAATACTGGAGGTCCTAGGAATCCTGGAAGGTCTTTCCAGGCATTCTGTAAGTAGTACTAGAAGTCCTAGAAATTTGGGAAATCCTGGAAGACCTAGCAGGAATCCTGTGAGTACTTGAGGTCCTAGAAACACTGGAAATCCTGGAAGACCAAGGGGGAATGCTGGAGGACCCAGCAGGAATCCTGTGGCTACTGGAGGTTCTAGGAATCCTGGAAGACCCAACTGGGATCCTGTGAGCACTGAAGGTCCTAGGAACTCTGAAAATCCCTTAAGATCTGTCAGGAATCGTGTGAATACTGGAAGACCAAAGAATCCTGGAAATCCTGGAAGACTCAGCGGAGATCTAGTGAGTACTGAAGGTCTTAGTAACCCTGGAAATCCTGGATCCTGTGAGCGCTGGAGGTCCTAGGAACCCTAGAAATCCCCTAAGATCTGGCAGGGATCCTGTGAATACTGGAGGTCCTAGGAACCCTGTTAATCCTTGATGACCCAGCAGGGATCCCGTGAGTGCTGGAGGTCCTAGTAACCCTGGAAATCCCCCAAATCTGGCAGGGATCCTCTAATTACTAAAGGTCCTAGGAACACTGGAAATCCTGAGAGACTCTGCATGGATTCTGTGAGTGTTAAAGTCCTAGGAATACTGGAAGATCCAGCAGGGATTCTGTGAGTCCTAGTAATCCTGGAAATCCTTGAAGACCTGGCAGGGATCCTGTGAGTATTGAAAAGCCCTGCTAATCCTGGAAGACCAGGCAGGGATCTTGTGAGTACTAGATGTTCTAGGAACACTGGAAATCCTGGAAGACCCAACAGGGGATCCTGTGACTACTAAGGGTACTAGGAACACTTGAAAATCTGGAAGACTCAGCATGGATTTTGTGAGTACTAGAGGTCCTAGGAATCCTGGAAGACTAGGCAGGGATCCTGTAAGCATTCAAAGGCCCTAAGAATCCTGGCAGGGATATTGTTAACACTGGAGGTCCTAGGAATCTTGGAAATTCTGGAGACCCATCCTGATCCTGTGAGTACTCTGGAAGTCTTAGGAACACTGGAAATCCTGGAAGAGTTGGCAGGAATTCTTAGAGTACTGGAAGTGCTAGGAATTTTGGAGATCTTATTCTATTATTTTCTATTCTATCTATCCTATTTTGTTTTATTCCATTCTACTCTTTTCTATTATTTTATATTCTATTCTATTATCTTCTGTTCTTTTATATTCTATTCTATAAGGCATCCTTTTTCACTTTATACCTCACAGTATTTTTTTTTATATATTTTTAATTTCGAATTTGGATAATTTGTTTTGTTATAATTTATTTTGGATTTGTTGAAAATCGTCAGAAATTTGGATAAATCCAAATCTCCGAATAACAAACGACTAGCACATGTCTAGTATTTGGCAGCTTTTTTTGACTCAATGGATTGAACATTTAAATAATGCGACGTGTGTATTATGGGATGGCCTGCTTGTTAATAGCAGACTTCACATAGGCATCAAAAGAGGAAATTAAAGGAGAGGAAGTGGAGGATGAATGTGAAGATTGTTCTGAAAATCTCATCCAGTGGAAGGGTTAAAAAAAAGAGAAAGCAACTCAGACACAAAGTATCGGGATTTACATTTATTGAATGAGATAATAAAACACTCATCTGTGGTCACGTCAATCTGGCAAGGAGCCCGAGAAAGTCTATTTCAGGGATCGCCGCCCATGACCTCAGGCACGGTCTGTATCCTCCAGTAATAGTAGTAGTAGGTTCCCTCCTTATATACACTCCATAGGAAGCAGGTGTTACTTACTCTTAGCCAATTATAACTGATAATTAAACTTTTGACATCGTGGGGCTAATAAAGTGGCAAAATACATTAAGGAGAACAACTTTATCAAAGTAGAAGATGTATGGGATATATAGACGACGTACATTGGTGAAAGTTCATACTAGTGGTTCTCCTTAACTGTATTGTACTCTATACTCTATAGAAAGGTCCAAGGTACCGAATTTAGAAAAGACCAGGGATGAGTGAATTTCATGGGTTTGGGGAACCCAATGAGAAGTCCATGAACCCTAAACTTAGTGGCCAACCCCATTGAAGTCTATGGGAACCACCAATGTTGCTATTTTTTTCTGGCCATTTTCAAGGCTAATAAGCAAGCTATTGTTGAAAAGATTGCATGGATCACCACCATGACCCATCCAACAAGGGAGGGGCCCTTACTGTGGCTTAAAGCGGAGGTTCACCCGGAAATAACATTTTTTAACCTTAGATTCCTGCTCATTTTGTCTAGGGGAATCGGCTAGTTGTTTTAAAATCGAAGCTATACTTACCGTTGTAGAGAGCGATCTTCTCCGCCGCTTCCGGGTATGGGCTGCGGAACTGGGCGTTCCTATTTTGATTGACAGGCTTCCGACGGTCGCATCCATCGCGTTACGATTTTCCGAAAGTAGCCGAACGTCGGTGCGCAGGCGCAGTATAAAGCCGCACCGATGTTTGGCTTCTTTCGGCTACTCGTGACGCAATGGATGCGACCGTCGGAAGCCTGTCGGAAGACTGTCAATCAAAATAGGAACGCCCAGTCCCGAAGACCATACCCGGAAGCGGCGGAGAAGATCGCTCTCTACAACGGTAAGTACAGCTTCGATTTTAAAACAACTAGCCGATTCCCCTAGACAAAATGAGCATGAATCTAAGGGTAACATTTTTTTTATGGGTGAACTCCCGCTTTAAGAGGGCAACATTGGAAATACATTAATCCTTTAAATTACATGCTCGAGGGTACCTTAAAGGGGTAGTAAAGCCTTATGTTTTTTCAACTTAATGCATCTTAGGCATTAAAGCGGAGGTCCACACAAAAAGTGAACCTCCGCTTTTCAGAACCCTTCCCCCCTTCAGTGTCACATTTGACACCTTTCAGGGGGGAGGGGGTGCAGATACCTGTATAAAACAGGTATTTGCACCACATCCTGGTATAGACTCCTGCGGCAGTCCCGCCCCTTTGCGTCACCCCCCGTTGTGTTCTGGGAAACACACGGCTCAGTTAGGAGGCCGAAGCGTGACTTGCACATGCGCAGTAGGGAACCGGGCAGTGAAGCCGCAGCGCTTCACTTCCCGATTCCCTCACGGAGGATGGCGGCGGGGGAAGCCGAGCGGTTGCTCGCCCTCGGCTGCCGACGTCGCGGGCGACCTGGACAGGTAAGTGTCCATTTTCTAAAAGTCAGCAGCTACAGTTTGTAGCTGCTGGCTTTTTAAAAAAATGTCAGCTGAACCTCCGCTTTAAGGTGAAAAAAAACCTTGCACTGTCCTTCCCCCCCCCCGAGCCCCCGTTTAACTTACCTGAGCCCCAAACTTCCATGGGCGCATTCCGGCTTCGTTCTCCCACAGATTCTCAGCTCTTCATTGGATAGACTGATAGCAGCGCAGCCATTAGCTCCCGCTGCTGTCAATCAAATTCAATGACGCGGCCACCAGGGGGCAGGGCCGAGTCATACCCTTGGCGGCTATGTAAGCAGAGTGTATGACACGGGAGGTAACTCCCTTGGGAAATCGCTTTTTCAGGGGGGTTAGCTGATGCGGGGAGGAGCCAAGACAGCTGCCGAGGGACCCAAGAATACGAGGATCGGGGCCAATCTGTGCAAAATTAGCTGCACAGCGGAGATAAGCATGACATGTTTGTTATTTTTTTTTAAAAGGAACCTTTACAACCCTTTTAAAGCTTTAAAGCTGCATGTGGTATTAGATATGTTATAGTCCTTTAAAAAATGACATGGGGTTACTCTTAAAATTCCACCCAGACCCTCAGCCAGCACTAGATGACCAAAAATGGAGGACTGGGAACATGCGGCCCAAGATATTCTCTCTGCAGAGGCGGCTCTTTAATTAGGCGGTCGCCTAAGGCCTCACACTCACAGGGGCCTCATGGCCACCCAACTTAGCCAGTGCATTACCCCAGCTTTGAGGGACAGGGAACCTTAACGTTGCTGTGCTCAGGCAGCTTTTAGAGCCCTGACTCAGGAGCGGGGGCCGCCAGCGTCCCTAACAACCAGTGAATATCGGTGACGCCACCCCTTGTGACGTCAATGACCCAGCATGCCCTCAGTCAATGATGTCATAAGGGGGCGGGTTCAGCAGGTGACATCACTGGGTGGCTCCCGCCCCTTAGTTGTTAAAGAGCAGGATCTGGGGGCCACCTTGATAAAGGGGGCTTCCAGATTCTGATAAGCCCCCTGCCCGCAGACCCCCCCACAACCACCGGTCAGGGTTGTGGGGAAGAGGCTCTTGTCCTTGAATTATTTTTCCCATCATGGGTGTGAGTGGGGCCAAGTTTTGCCTAAGGCCTCACAATGCCTAGAGCCGCCTTCTGTCTCTCTGTCCCAGGGGGATTACTAGTTGGAATTGTTTGCCAAGCGTTGATGCCCAATAGTCATAAGGAGATGGGTCTTAATGGGGAACAATACATGATTGGAGCAGAGGATATAAAGAGATGATGATGGGTGAAATGGAGGGCAAGGTGCTGGATATAAGGGAAGAGTAAACTCTACATATCTTTTGCTGGGTCTTTGTAATGAATATTGTCCGTTTCTCAGGTTCCCCTCGCACCATTGCGTACAGCTCAGTGAAGGAGGTTCTCCTGACCGTCCAGGGGGTTCGCTCGGTGCACTGTCTGCGGCTCTGGGCTCTCACCCTCAGCCAGAACGTGGTGTCTGTACATCTGGCTATTGGTAAGTCTGAAATCCACGTTACCACACAGACTAGGAACGGTCAGAGAGCGTGATACTGATGTGAAATTTCTATTGAAATACAGTAAATCCAACACATTTCAGGGGAAGGCCTCTCCCTTCTTCAGGGATAATAATAGGAAGACAATAAGAAGCATAATACATCATTCTGTTTTTATAATAAATATATTATATATTAGTTGAATTATATGCAGTATATCTGTTTAATTATACTGTATAAATCATTTTAATATACACTATATTGTCAAAAGTATTGGGACGCCTGTCTTTACATGAACTTTAATGGCATCCGAGTCTTAGTCCGTAGGGTTCAATATTGAGTTGGCCCCACCCTTTACAGCTATAAGAGCTTCAACTCTTCTGGGAAGGCCGTCCACAAGGTTTAGGAGTGTGTCTATGGGAATGTTTGGCCATTCTTCCAGAAGCGCATTTGTGAGGTCAGGCACTGATGTTTGACTAGAAGGCCAATCACTGATCGCCAATGTAAGGAACATTCTTCCCACTGATCACCAATGTAAGGGGCATTCTTCTCACTGATCACCAATGTAAGGGACATTCTTCTCACTGATCACCAATGTAAGGGGCATTCTTCCCACTGATCACCAATGTAAGGGACATTCTTCCCACTGATCACCAATGTAAGGGACATTCTTCTCACTGATCACCAATGTAAGGGGCATTCTTCCCACTGATCACCATTGTAAGGAACATTCTTCCCACTGATCACCAATGTAAGGGACATTCTTCCCACTGATCACCAATGTAAGGTACATTCTTCTCACTGATCACCAATGTAAGGGACATTCTTCCCACTGATCACCAATGTAAGGTACATTCTTCTCACTGATCACCAATGTAAGGGACATTCTTCCCACTGATCACCAATGTAAGGAACATTCTTCCCACTGATCACCAATGTAAGGGGACATTCTTCTCACTGATCACCAATGTAAGGGACATTCTTCCCACTGATCACCAATGTAAGGTACATTCTTCTCACTGATCACCAATGTAAAGAACATTCTTCTCACTGATCACCAATGTAAGGGACATTCTCCCCACTGATCACCAATGTAAGGGGCATTCTTCTCACTGATCACCAATGTAAGGAGCATTCTTCCCACTGATCACCAATGTAAGGAACATTCTTCCCACTGATCACCAATGTAAGGGACATTCTTCCCACTGATCACCAATGTAAGGGACATTCTTCTCACTGATCACCAATGTAAGGGACATTCTTCCCACTGATCACCAATGTAAGGAACATTCTTCTCACTGATCACCAATGTAAGGGACATTCTTCCCACTGATCACCATTGTAAGGAACATTCTTCCCACTGATCACCAATGTAAGGGACATTCTTCCCACTGATCACCAATGTAAGGTACATTCTTCTCACTGATCACCAATGTAAGGGACATTCTTCCCACTGATCACCAATGTAAGGTACATTCTTCTCACTGATCACCAATGTAAGGGACATTCTTCCCACTGATCACCAATGTAAGGAACATTCTTCCCACTGATCACCAATGTAAGGGGACATTCTTCTCACTGATCACCAATGTAAGGGGACATTCTTCTCACTGATCACCAATGTAAGGAACATTCTTCTCACTGATCACCAATGTAAAGAACATTCTTCTCACTGATCACCAATGTAAGGGACATTCTCCCCACTGATCACCAATGTAAGGGGCATTCTTCTCACTGATCACCAATGTAAGGAGCATTCTTCCCACTGATCACCAATGTAAGGAACATTCTTCCCACTGATCACCAATGTAAGGGACATTCTTCCCACTGATCACCAATGTAAGGGACATTCTTCTCACTGATCACCAATGTAAGGGACATTCTTCCCACTGATCACCAATGTAAGGAACATTCTTCTCACTGATCACCAATGTAAGGAACATTCTTCCCACTGATCACCAATGTAAGGAACATTCTTCTCACTGATCACCAATGTAAGGAACATTCTTCCCACTGATCACCAATGTAAGGGACATTCTTCTCACTGATCACCAATGTAAGGAGCATTCTTCTCACTGATCCTCAATGTAAGGAACATTCTTCCCACTGATCACCAATGTAAGGAACATTCTTCTCACTGATCACCAATGTAAGGGACATTCTTCCCACTGATCACCAATGTAAGGGACATTCTTCCCACTGATCACCAATGTAAGGAACATTCTTCTCACTGATCACCAATGTAAGGAACATTCTTCTCACTGATCACCAATGTAAGGAACATTCTTCTCACTGATCACCAATGTAAGGGACATTCTTCCCACTGATCACCAATGTAAGGGACATTCTTCCCACTGATCACCAATGTAAGGAACATTCTTCTCACTGATCACCAATGTAAGGAACATTCTTCTCACTGATCACCAATGTAAGGGACATTCTTCTCACTGATCACCAATGTAAGGAACATTCTTCCCACTGATCACCAATGTAAGGAACATTCTTCTCACTGATCACCAATGTAAGGGGCATTCTTCCCACTGATCACCAATGTAAGGAACATTCTTCTCACTGATCACCAATGTAAGGGGCATTCTTCTCACTGATCACCAATGTAAGGAACATTCTTCCCACTGATCACCAATGTAAGGAACATTCTTCTCACTGATCCTCAATGTAAGGAACATTCTTCCCACTGATCACCAATGTAAGGAACATTCTTCTCACTGATCACCAATGTAAGGGACATTCTTCCCACTGATCACCAATGTAAGGGACATTCTTCCCACTGATCACCAATGTAAGGAGCATTCTTCCCACTGATCACCAATGTAAGGGACATTCTTCCCAGTGATCACCAATGTAAGGGACATTCTTCCCACTGATCACCAATGTAAGGGACATTCTTCCCACTGATCACCAATGTAAGGGACATTCTTCTCACTGATCACCAATGTAAGGAGCATTCTTCCCACTGATCACCAATGTAAGGAACATTCTTCTCACTGATCACCAATGTAAGGATCATTCTTCCCACTGATCACCAATGTAAGGAACATTCTTCTCACTGATCACCAATGTAAGGGACATTCTTCCCACTGATCACCAATGTAAGGGACATTCTTCCCACTGATCACCAATGTAAGGAGCATTCTTCCCACTGATCACCAATGTAAGGAACATTCTTCTCACTGATCACCAATGTAAGGGGCATTCTTCCCACTGATCACCAATGTAAGGAACATTCTTCCCACTGATCACCAATGTAAGGGACATTCTTCTCACTGATCACCAATGTAAGGAACATTCTTCCCACTGATCACCAATGTAAGGGACATTCTTCCCACTGATCACCAATGTAAGGAACATTCTTCCCACTGATCACCAATGTAAGGAACATTCTTCTCACTGATCACCAATGTAAGGGGCATTCTTCCCACTGATCACCAATGTAAGGAGCATTCTTCTCACTGATCACCAATGTAAGGGACATTCTTCCCACTGATCACCAATGTAAGGGACATTCTTCTCACTGATCACCAATGTAAGGAACATTCTTCCCACTGATCACCAATGTAAGGATCATTCTTCCCACTGATCACCAATGTAAGGATCATTCTTCCCACTGATCACCAATGTAAGGAACATTCTTCCCACTGATCACCAATGTAAGGAGCCATTCTTCCCACTGATCACCAATGTAAGGAACATTCTTCCCACTGATCACCAATGTAAGGATCATTCTTCCCAATTTTGTTTATTAAAAGTCTTGCAAACAAAAAGCATAAAATCACTATATATAAAAAATACATAAATATATACATATTTACATAAATAAAAATAAATATAGCAAATCTGCTCTCAAACAAAAGACTTTACAGCAAAGCAAAAATCATGTAACCACTGGTGAAATAAATCCTACTACAACACACACCACTACACCAGACAAACCTACAAGGTCAAGAAACAAACCCGCACCCATTATGCATGCAGCCCTTCTTCAAAAAGATACTAACCAACAAAAGCTAAGGGAGTGAAAGAGACAGAAAGGGAAAAGAACTCCTCACTCAGAGACGGGCAGCTCACCAAAGGCAGGTCTGATATTCCTCCACTCCCTTTTCCAGACCGCCCTAGGTTCCCTGCCCTTCTCAAGACCCCGAATTTTCCCAACCTCACCCAGAATATCGTGCACCACCACCTCGACAGAGAGGACTTTCTTCCGCAGGGTAATCTGACACCGTGCATTCCATGTGAAGTAACGGACAACTATACTAACTAGAAAAAGTGTATTGAAATCAAAATCCCAGTGAGTCGGGAATGCCCCATACACCCACTCCGCATAACTCATGCGATAGAAAAAGGGAATGCCTAGAGCCCTCCCCACCCTTTTATACACCTCTATGTTAAAGGGACACTGCAGCAAAAAGTGGTCCATAGACTCCACTTTACCAACACACTCTGCTCTCGGACAATCCCGATCATCCACAGAGCGATTCTTCAGGTTCCCTCTCACATAGAGCCTTCCATGGAAAGCGAGCCAAGCTTGATCCCTAAACTTCAGAGGGATTCTTTCTAAATTGATTAAACGCAATCCCTCCCTCATTACAGAGCCTGGGCAATCCCTTAAGGCCAGTGACACACTGAAAGCCGAGCTCAAAATTCTCTTCTCCAGAAGCTTCCTGGGGAGGGACTTGATATCCTCCGCTGTCACCTGCCACTGCCGAAGTATTTTCAGACACGGGGCAACATAAGCCGGGAGCTTGCCATGTTGGACTCTCAGACTTTTCACTGGCCCGCCATCTTCCCAGCATCGCAGAAAAGGCCTAAAACAAGACTGAAAAATACCCACCCATCCCGGCGGGTTCTCTGCTAGCATGTTACCAAGATTGTACTTTAAAAAGAGCAGAGAAAAGAAAACTATTGGGTTGACCATTCCTAGGCCACCCTCCCGCCTAGACAGGTAAGTTACATTGCGTTTAATCAGGTTTAGCCTATTTCCCCATAACAGTTGGAAAAAACAGCTGTACACCCTTGCATAGAGAGATGATGGCAAGATACAGACGAAGCTGACATATAAAAAGATTGGGACCAGGTACGTTTTGATCAAGTCAACCCTCTCCCTCAAGGAAAGCCTCCATTTCTTCCAGCTTGCTACTTTGGCATTGGCACACACCAACCTGCTTTCCCAATTTCGATGACCATAGTCACCAGGACCAAATTTGATGCCCAACACTTTAATTTCCTGCTGGGGCTCTGGGAAGGCATCCGGAAGTTCGAAGCTTTCACCCTCCTCACCCATCCAGAAAACTTCACTCTTTTCATGGTTGACTTTAGAACCAGAGGCCTCCGTGTACTGCTCTATCATAGAGACCACCTCCTGCGCCTCCTCCGTCCCAGAGACAATAACAGACACATCATCGGCGTAGGCCACGACCTTCAAGGGCGGCACACTAGCAATGCCCAAAGGCACCCCGCACAACGATCCACACTCTAGCCTTTTTATGAAGGGGTCGATTGCGAATACATATAGCAGGGGGCTCAGAGGACATCCCTGGCGCACACCAGAGCCAACCCCAAAAGGCCGTCCAACCCAACCATTAACCAGTGGGAAGCTCTCAGCCCCTCTATATAATGTCTTCAGCCAATCTATAAACCTCCCCTGCAGGCCGTATCTACCAAGTAGCAAATACAGGTACTCGTGATTGACTCTATCAAAAGCCTTCGCCTGATCAAGTGCCAGCAAGTACTTTCTCCATCCAGCAGCCCTGCATCGTTCCAAAGCCTCCCGGACAGCTAAAATCGCTGAAAAGGTGCTTCTACCTTGGACTGAGCAGTGCTGATGACTGGACAACAAATCGCCTGCCACTGACGACAAGCGCCAAAAAAGAATCTTCGCCAAGATCTTTCTATCAACATTGAGAAGACTGATGGGGCGCCAGTTCTCAATCATTGAGGGGTCTTTACCTTTTGACAGAAGAATCACAGCGGATTGCCTCATGGAGGGAGGGAGCGAACCCTCTTCTAGACAGCTGTTATAAACCTCTGCTAAAAAAGGAGCCAGAATGGACTTAAAACACTTGTAGAATTCAGCTGTCAACCCATCTGGCCCAGGCGATTTTTTGGTAGCCAGCTTGTCTATAGCATGAACTACCTCATCCGCTGAAATTGGTTCTGTCAAATCCATCAAAGGCAATGTACCATTTCCCAATCCTGGAGTAGAATCCAGAAAGCTTTCCATCTTGTCCCGACAAAGGTCCTTTCTTCCCAGAAGGTCAGCGTAATATGATCTGAAGATCTCCAGGATCCCTGATCTGGACTTCACCAGGGAACCCGTACCATCCCTCAGGCCTATGACCGTCTTAACTGCTATGCCTTGCTTACAGTTCTGGTAAGGATCAGGCGAGTGATATTTTCCATAATCCCTCTCCAGAACCAAGGAGGCACGCCGGTCGTATTGACACTTCCTAAGAAGAAACTTCACCTCAGAGATCTCCCCTGGATCTCCTCCATACGAGACAAGACGATCAAGCTTCCTCCGCAAATGCTGGTAGGCAATGTACATACCAAGCTGCTTCTTCTTACCTATGGCCTTGAAAAGTCCAATTGCCCTTTGTTTCACAAGCTCCCACCACTCTGACTTACTGCTGCAAAAGTCCAGAATAGAAACCTGTGCCTGAAAAAAATCCTCAAAGGATTGTCTTACCTCTACATCTTCCAGGAGAGCCGAATTCAGTTTCCAGGTACCCCTTCCCCTGGGTGGAGTGTCCGAGGCATTCAGAGTCACAGACAGCATACAGTGGTCAGAGAACTCCACCGCCCTCAACTCAGGAGCCGAGAAAGCAGAGTTCTCCTTTAAAAAAAACCTATCTATCCTACTCTGACTATTCCCTCTCTGAAATGTGAATCCCGTGCAGCCAGGGCATTGCTTAATATGCACATCTACCAGGCCTGCTTGTCTCACCATATCTCTAAGAAAAACGCTATCGTATCCCAGCCTGTCTATGGAGCCTCTCCTGTCTTCAGGCCTAATGATGGTGTTAAAGTCACCTCCAAAGACAACCTGCTGGGACGTAAAAAGGAAGGGCTTGATCTCTGTGAGGAGGCATTTCCTGCCCCACCTTGACTGCGGCCCATAGATATTGATCAGGCGCAGGTCATGCCCCCTAACAGAAACGTCCAACACCATGCATCTACCTATTTCTACCTCAATTACCCGCCGGCACGTTACCATATCGGTTTTAAAAAGTACCGCAACTCCGCTGCAGGGCTCAGCCGCAAGAGACCAAAAGGAGGGACCGCATCTCCACTCCCTTTTTGCCAGATGGACATCGGCCAAAGTATGGAGCCAGGTCTCTTGCAAAAATAAAATCTCGGCATCAAACTCGCTGAGCAAAAATAAGGCCATATCACGAGCTCTTGCAGATTTAATGCTGGCGACATTAATGGTCGCCACCTTTATCGGAGGGGGAACTGCCATCAGGATGATTGGGGTAGTCGTTTCTTGACCTTCACCACACTCTCATCACCAGAAACCGCTCTCTTCAAACTACGTGACTCCCCCTCATCCATAGATGAAAAAGAGGAAGACAAAGACATCTCATCACCCGACAACACAGAAAAGGTGTTACCAAGGGGAACCCCTCTTGGATCCGACTCTGAGGAAGAGACGACTGGTTTTCTAGCCTTTCTCTTCTTTTTTTTCTTCCTCCTGATCGTCTCCCACCCCTCCTCATCCGAATCCCCATCAACTGAATGTGAGACATGGGGTATGGACACCCCTCCATCGGCCCCACCCCCATCCAGCACCCCCACATTCCCCTGACCACGCTTGCGCTGCCGAGGGGCAGGGACTGGAGGCTGAGTGGGAAGATCCGCTAAACCTGCCCCCCCAGCAGCCTCCGCCAGTCTGGAGGATCTACGAATAGATGGATTAGGGACAGGAGGGACAGATTTAGGGACCACATCTCTATGGGGAACAGAAACAGATGACACAGAAGGGACAGACTCAGGGACCACATCACTAGGGGGAACAGAAACAGATGTCACAGACACAGAAGGGACAGACTCAGGGACCACATCACTAGGGGGAACAGAAACAGGTGTCACAGACACAGGAGAGACAACAAGGGTTTCAGTGGCCTCATCCTCCTTATCCAGCCTCTGCAGCTCAGCCTCCAACCCTGGCAGGTTATGTAATGCCTCCGGGCATTGACTGTAGGGGTGACCAAGTTTTTGGCACAAATTGCACCGAATGTCAGTGCAGTCTTTAGCCAAATGGCCGAGCTCCTGGCACAAAGAGCATTTCTTGCGGGTGCAGGTGGAGGCAAAATGGCCCTTGTCACCACATTTATTGCACACCTTAGGCTGACCCTGGTAAAAAATGGTCAGCCTGTCCCTCCCCAGAAAGGCTGAACAGGGCAGATGTTGAACAACATTTCCCTGTACCCCCAATTTTAGTGACACTGTCCAGGCCCCTGTCCATATCCCATGCTGATCAAGGACCTTCCGCAGTGGAGCGAGGACCTCACCATATCGGCGTAACCATACTACCAAATCAGCCTCTGGGATGGATTCGTTACGCACAAGGATCGTCACTGATTTTATTAGAGGCTGCCTGGAAACCACCTTTGGCATCCAACCATTCCACTGCGGAAGGTCCCTGCGCCCCCTAAAACGTTCCCAAAATAAATCCAGACCCTCAGGTTTTACAAAGGATAAATCAAATTCCCAACTGCCAACAGGACAAATCAAAGCAAAAATGTCAGCGACTTTGAACCCCATTTCCAGGATCAACTCTGCCACCCTCCCCCTTACTGGTGGGGTCCCCTCCCCCTCCCACTTCAACTGGACCACATTTCTTCTCTTATACCCACCAACCATCCCACCACTAAACCCCCCCAAATTGTGACCACCAACATTTGCACCATTCCCCCCACCCTCCTTGGTGCGATTCCCCAAAACTGCTGCATAGCTGCCGTTGTTCACAAACCTCCCTGCAGAGGGTCCAGTTGTGCGTTTGGCAGATGATTGCACAGCCGAGTCTTTCCTCTGCTGAGCAGGAGGAAAAATGTCATTGTTAACCCCTTCACCACCACCCACCACATCCATTGCTTCATCAATAATATTACGGTCATTATTTCCTGGCACATTAATAATTCCTGCCGTGTCCACATTCACAGCGGTATCCACACATACTTCACCTCCAGGCAGACTCTTCTCCATCAGGGCAGGATTGTCAACTGAGCAGGGTGAAGGTTGTTGTAATCCAGTACCAGGTGAACCAGTGCAGGAGGCTTCCATCGCTGCTTCCACTCCACTTGCTGCACTGTGCTGCTCCCCTCCCCCACCTGCATCAGTCAGCCCAGGTGAGGCTGAAACTGGCTCTTTGGAGCTGGCAGCCATCTTGGTTGTAGAACCAGAGATCCCAGCAGTCACAACAGAATCCATTTGCAGGGCGCATGATGTAGATCCATCCATACTGCTCTGGTGGGCTGGTGACACCTCTGCCAGGGGTTTTCCCTTCATGTCTGCAGAGGATTTCTCCACAGCAGAAACACCACTCACTTTAGCCGGGACACCGTCCACTTTAGCCGGGACACCACTCACTGCAGCTGGAGGGGCAGACATGTTGGAAAGCGGCTGCACAGTACACTGGGATTTCTCCACCAGTGCTGGTCTGCGACCCCTCTGCGACTCCACAGCGACTTCTGATGCCTCACCAGCAGACCTGTCTGTCCTTAGGGGTGACTCCATCTGCTGGATGAAACGTAAGGTGCCATGTTGACCCTCAACCCCCTGGCTGGTTGCCGCTGGCGATTCCCCAGCCTGACATGGGGGGAGAGGCGCAGAGGCAGATGGACCCGGGTTGTCTGTAACTTGCGACTGCCGCTGATCCACAGAGGTCTGGCTGGCAAATCTCCTCTCATTTTTAAATTTTTCTGAAAAAGCTCCACTTTTATCTTTTAACTTCTCCAATAGTAAAGATTGTACCTTCACTTTCTCCTCCATCTCTTGTAGCTCAGGCTTCATGGCTGAACGGTTCTTACTCCAGGCCTGGAAGTACTTAGTTTTGAAGTTTTTATGTTCAGCTTTCAAACTTTTAAGTTTCTCCTCTGCTCTTCCGATCGCCCGAAAACGATCAATTACCTTTTGTCTGAATACATCCGTATTCTCACCAGGGCCTGGACCCACAGTCAGATCCTGCACCACCTCCTCCTCCTCACTAGGCCCCGTATCATCAGGGGCATCCGTCCCAGGGCCTCCCCCAGGATCAGGCATTATTCCTGGGCCAAGCTAGCAGGCAAGGCCCAGGCTTGAAAAAAGGTTGGATCTCTCAGAGAGCTCCTTGGGTGTGTCCTCCTCCTCCTTCCCACTGATCACCAATGTAAGGAACATTCTTCCCACTGATCACCAATGTAAGGATCATTCTTCCCACTGATCACCAATGTAAGGAACATTCTTCTCACTGATCACCAATGTAAGGGACATTCTTCCCACTGATCACCAATGTAAGGAACATTCTTCTCACTGATCACCAATGTAAGGGACATTCTTCCCACTGATCACCAATGTAAGGAACATTCTTCTCACTGATCACCAATGTAAGGAACATTCTTCTCACTGATCCTCAATGTAAGGAACATTCTTCCCACTGATCACCAATGTAAGGAACATTCTTCTCACTGATCACCAATGTAAGGGACATTCTTCCCACTGATCACCAATGTAAGGGACATTCTTCTCACTGATCACCAATGTAAGGAACATTCTTCTCACTGATCCTCAATGTAAGGAACATTCTTCTCACTGATCACCAATGTAAGGAACATTCTTCTCACTGATCACCAATGTAAGGGACATTCTTCCCACTGATCACCAATGTAAGGGACATTCTTCCCACTGATCACCAATGTAAGGAGCATTCTTCCCACTGATCACCAATGTAAGGAACATTCTTCTCACTGATCACCAATGTAAGGATCATTCTTCCCACTGATCACCAATGTAAGGAACATTCTTCTCACTGATCACCAATGTAAGGGACATTCTTCCCACTGATCACCAATGTAAGGGACATTCTTCCCACTGATCACCAATGTAAGGAGCATTCTTCCCACTGATCACCAATGTAAGGAACATTCTTCTCACTGATCACCAATGTAAGGGGCATTCTTCCCACTGATCACCAATGTAAGGAACATTCTTCCCACTGATCACCAATGTAAGGGACATTCTTCCCACTGATCACCAATGTAAGGAACATTCTTCCCACTGATCACCAATGTAAGGAACATTCTTCTCACTGATCACCAATGTAAGGGGCATTCTTCCCACTGATCACCAATGTAAGGGGCATTCTTCCCACTGATCACCAATGTAAGGAACATTCTTCCCACTGATCACCAATGTAAGGATCATTCTTCCCACTGATCACCAATGTAAGGAACATTCTTCCCACTGATCACCAATGTAAGGAACATTCTTCCCACTGATCACCAATGTAAGGATCATTCTTCCCACTGATCACCAATGTAAGGGGCATTCTTCCCACTGATCACCAATGTAAGGAACATTCTTCCCACTGATCACCAATGTAAGGGACATTCTTCTCACTGATCACCAATGTAAGGAACATTCTTCCCACTGATCACCAATGTAAGGATCATTCTTCCCACTGATCACCAATGTAAGGATCATTCTTCCCACTGATCACCAATGTAAGGAGCCATTCTTCTCACCAGGGGCGTTGCTAGGTGCCAAAAAGACCAGGGGCTTCAGCCCGAAGCCAAGCTGACACCCGGGGGGGCGCGTTCGCGCGCGGTCGGTGGAGTGGCATGGGGTTACCTGCTTGACACACATACCCTGACCTACGTGTGTGTGTGTGTGTGTATACACACATACGCTGACATAACCTACATACACTGACCTGACCTGCATACACTGTCCTCAGTGACCTGACCTGACCTACACTGACCGACCTACACTGACCTGTCCAGACATACATACACTGACCTGTCCTACATACACTGACCTGTCCTGACCTACATACACTGACCTGTCCTACATACACTGACCTGTCCTACATACACTGACCTGACCTACATACACTGACCTGACCTACATACACTGACCTGTCCTACATACACTGACCTGTCCTACATACACTGTCCTGACCTACATACACTGACCTGTCCTACATACACTGTCCTGACCTACATACACTGACCTGTCCTACATACACTGACCTGTCCTGACCTACATACACTGACCTGACCTACACTGACCTGTCCTGTCCTACATACACTGACCTGTCCTGACCTGCATACACTGACCTGTCCTGACCTGCATACACTGACCTGACCTGACCTACACTGACCTGTCCTACATACACTGACCTGTCCTGAACTACATACACTGACCTGTCCTGAACTACATACACTGACCTGTCCTGAACTACATACACTGACCTGTCCTTACCTTCTCTACACTGACCTGTCCTTACCTTCTCTACACTGACCTGTCCTTACCTTCTCTACACTGACCTACATACACTGACCTGTCCTGACCTACATACACTGACCTGTCCTGACCTACATACACTGACCTGACCTACATACACTGACCTGTCCTGACCTACATACACTGACCTGTCCTGACCTACATACACTGACCTGAACTACATACACTGACCTGTCCTGACCTACATACACTGACCTGTCCAGAACTACATACACTGACCTGTCCTTACCTTCTGTACACTGACCTACATACACTGACTTGTCCTGACCTACATACACTGACCTGTCCTGACCTACATACACTGACAGTACTATGTAACTTGGTGCAGCTCATATTAAAAGTAGTAGTACATGCAGTGTTTTGCATTCCAGTGCAATTTGCAGCCCACTAAAATTAATAGGTACATGTGTGAATCACAGGGGAACATGGAACACATTCCTGTGCAATCTGATGTGAATCGGCCCTTGGGCAGAATAACACAATCCTGTAATTCTGTGTCGCTCTAAAATTGCAGGAAAACACAACATTAATCCTAATGGCCCCACAAATGTGATATAAAAATGGGCAAAAAAACGTGCCAAATTCAACTCCAAAAAAGGGTACAGGAGCTACTTTAACACATTTTTGGAATGGAGCCCCCTCAATTGAATGGTGTCAATCCAAAAACAGTGCAAAAAAACCCTGCACTGTTCTTGCATCACTGGATGTGGATGGGGCCTTATACTTTAAATATGCAAGACTGAAAGCCTTGTTTTTATAGGACCACTAATCCCTTGTTAAATACAAATGTTCTTATCATTTATAGCATTACATATATGAATGTAGATTATCAAACCTGTTGCCTGCAATTTTCTCTTGACAAAAGCAACATCTGAGTTATTATTTTGGAAATGATATGGTGGTCTGCACTGAGTTGCTTTTATGGATTATGCTATTCAAAGAGGGAAAAACTTGTGTGCCTAAACTGTTCTAAGTTGATTTACCTATGTTTTCTTAACCTGCCATCACAGATTTCTCCCAGAAACTTCAGCTTCAAATGCATTTCAATAATTCATCATGCCACCATGTCTTCCACAAGAAGGCAACAAGTGTAAATAAAAGCAGCAGCATAATTCCTTCAAGATTTAAAAAAAATTCTGTTTGGGGAGTATGAGAAGCAAATACTCCCTGAAGAAACTGACAATCATAAAAAAAAAAAAACATATTAAGAACATAAAATACTACATCGCAGAGATGATAAACCGTAGTAGCTTACTTGGCCGACACGTGGTCCTAAGTTGTCCGGGTGGTGTCCTGCCGGCTCTCCCCCCTGAGTCACTCACGCTGGCTGGCTGCTCTAGCCGTCCTCCAGTCTCCAGCCGTTCTCCATGCCGACGCCACGGTCCGCCGGCGCCGCCTTCTCCTCCTCACACAGACTCCAGTCTGTTTGCTGCGCCTGACGTGAAGTCACGCTTCGCGCGCTTTGTCTCCACTTTTGAAGGGTCCGGCCACTGTGATGTCCATCATAACAGCACAGCACGCCTATGATGGACATCTCACTGGCCAATCCTGGGATCGCGGGCGGGACCGTGATGTCGATGGATGCGTCGCACTCGCACGGCACAGACAGTGACAAGCAGCACTTGACTAGGTTAACTGTTTTTCAGGGGACCCGCCGATTCGGGGCTAATAATGTTAAATTAAACGGCCGAGACTCGGGGCTTTTCGGGGGACCATTCGGGGCTCCAGCCCACCAAGCCCCGCCCTAACGACGCCCCTGCTTCTCACTGATCACCAATGTAAGGGACATTCTTCTCACTGATCACCAATGTAAGGGACATTCTTCCCACTGATCACCAATGTAAGGGACATTCTTCCCACTGATCACCAATGTAAGGGACATTCTTCCCACTGATCACCAATGTAAGGAACATTCTTCTCACTAATCACCAATGTAAGGATCATTCTTCCCACTGATCACCAATGTAAGGGACATTCTTCTCACTAATCACCAATGTAAGGATCATTCTTCCCACTGATCACCAATGTAAGGAACATTCTTCCCACTGATCACCAATGTAAGGAGCATTCTTCTCACTGATCACCAATGTAAGGGACATTCTTCTCACTGATCACCAATGTAAGGAGCATTCTTCCCACTGATCACCAATGTAAGGAGCATTCTTCTCACTGATCACCAATGTAAGGGACATTCTTCTCACTGATCACCAATGTAAGGAACATTCTTCCCACTGATCACCAATGTAAGGAGCATTCTTCCCACTGATCACCAATGTAAGGGACATTCTTCTCACTGATCACCAATGTAAGGGACATTCTTCCCACTGATCACCAATGTAAGGAACATTCTTCTCACTGATCACCAATGTAAGGAGCATTCTTCTCACTGATCACCAATGTAAGGAACATTCTTCTCACTGATCACCAATGTAAGGGACATTCTTCCCACTGATCACCAATGTAAGGAACATTCTTCCCACTGATCACCAATGTAAGGAACATTCTTCCCACTGATCACCAATGTAAGGGACATTCTTCTCACTGATCACCAATGTAAGGAGCATTCTTCCCACTGATCACCAATGTAAGGGACATTCTTCTCACTGATCACCAATGTAAGGAACATTCTTCTCACTGATCACCAATGTAAGGGACATTCTTCTCACTGATCACCAATGTAAGGGACATTCTTCTCACTGATCACCAATGTAAGGGACATTCTTCCCACTGATCACCAATGTAAGGGGCATTCTTCCCACTGATCACCAATGTAAGGAACATTCTTCCCACTGATCACCAATGTAAGGGACATTCTTCTCACTGATCACCAATGTAAGGAGCATTCTTCTCACTGATCACCAATGTAAGGGACATTCTTCCCACTGATCACCAATGTAAGGGACATTCTTCTCACTGATCACCAATGTAAGGGACATTCTTCTCACTGATCACCAATGTAAGGGACATTCTTCCCACTGATCACCAATGTAAGGGACATTCTTCCCACTGATCACCAATGTAAGGGACATTCTTCTCACTGATCACCAATGTAAGGAACATTCTTCCCACTGATCACCAATGTAAGGAACATTCTTCCCACTGATCACCAATGTAAGGAACATTCTTCCCACTGATCACCAATGTAAGGAACATTCTTCCCACTGATCACCAATGTAAGGGACATTCTTCTCACTGATCACCAATGTAAGGAACATTCTTCCCACCGATCACCAATGTAAGGAACATTCTTCCCACTGATCACCAATGTAAGGAACATTCTTCCCACTGATCACCAATGTAAGGGACATTCTTCTCACTGATCACCAATGTAAGGGACATTCTTCCCACTGATCACCAATGTAAGGGGCATTCTTCCCACTGATCACCAATGTAAGGAACATTCGTCCCACTGATCACCAATGTAAGGGACATTCTTCTCACTGATCACCAATGTAAGGGACATTCTTCCCACTGATCACCAATGTAAGGGACATTCTTCTCACTGATCACCAATGTAAGGGACATTCTTCTCACTGATCACCAATGTAAGGAGCATTCTTCCCACTGATCATCAATGTAAGGAACATTCTTCTCACTGATCACCAATGTAAGGGACATTCTTCCCACTGATCACCAATGTAAGGAACATTCTTCTCACTGATCACCAATGTAAGGGACATTCTTCCCACTGATCACCAATGTAAGGGGCATTCTTCCCACTGATCACCAATGTAAGGAACATTCTTCCCACTGATCACCAATGTAAGGGACATTCTTCTCACTGATCACCAATGTAAGGAGCATTCTTCCCACTGATCACCAATGTAAGGGACATTCTTCTCACTGATCACCAATGTAAGGGACATTCTTCCCACTGATCACCAATGTAAGGAACATTCGTCCCACTGATCACCAATGTAAGGGACATTCTTCTCACTGATCACCAATGTAAGGGACATTCTTCCCACTGATCACCAATGTAAGGGACATTCTTCTCACTGATCACCAATGTAAGGGACATTCTTCCCACTGATCACCAATGTAAGGAACATTCTTCCCACTGATCACCAATGTAAGGGGCATTCTTCCCACTGATCACCAATGTAAGGGACATTCGTCCCACTGATCACCAATGTAAGGGGCATTCTTCCCACTGATCACCAATGTAAGGGACATTCTTCCCACTGATCACCAATGTAAGGAGCATTCTTCTCACTGATCACCAATGTAAGGGACATTCTTTGCATTGGCCATTACACTAATGTACCATAAGCAGTAGATAAAAGTAATTATTAGCAAGGGTTCCCTGAGACTAGAAAGTTATTTTAAGGGCTCCCGCATTTTAGAACGGTTGATAAAGTCGGATTTAGAACCCATTTTGCTATTTCTGCCATTTGTTTCAATACAAATCCCAATCATGGTTGGAGGGTGCGCTGTATTTTCAGTATCGTGTCACCTTCAATCTTTCCGTTTTTTGTTTGACGGCTGACAAAGTCTTCGTTGCTGTTGTCAGCAATAATCCAGCCGGGGGATTCAGCTGCTGAAAGCCATTATTGGCCGGATTAAAGCATTCATTCATTAGCATTACCAGGGGCTCCGGGGAGAAAGGAAATCACAGATAAATGCCCGCATTCTCCACCTCCTGCCCCCAGGGAGACCTCTCAGGCACTCATTGAGCTTTGCGTGTCTCCTCCTTCCATTGTGTGTCCAGATTCATTTTGCTTCCAAGGAGAGAAGAATAATTGATTTTAGATATTTAAATGAAATGTTATTTACTTCTTGTCCCCCCCCCCAGGGATGTATAAACTTTAATCGACTAGCTAAGTGACTACTAGAGTGGGTTTTACGTTAGTCTGTATCATGGTGTGACCATCAAGATATTTATGTGTATTGGTGTCTATACATTATCATAATGACCTCCTGAAAACAATTTAGTAACACTTGAATTGCAATAACCCAAGTCAATAGGATCGATGCCACAGACCAGACCCCCCCCCCCCCCCAGATAAATTACACATCATTTACCAGTTCCAGTCTGGCCATTTCTCTCATACGTGTAAAAATCTGCATTTTCTACCTAGAAAATTACTTAGAACCTCCAACCATGAATAATAATGAATTTTAGTGACCACAAACACAATATGATACCCAATTTTTCTTTGTAAAACATAAAAGGTGATGTTGCGCCGAGTAAATAGATACCTAACATGTCACGCTTTAAAATTGCCCGTGGAATGGTGTAAAACTATGTCACCTAAAAATCTCTATAGGCGTCATCAGTAACCAGTTTAATCGGGTGTTAGAATTATTTTTCTCGCTTTGACATTCCCGGCAATACCTCACGTGTGTGGTGCAATCACCATTTACATATGCATGCGCATTTATGGGGGGGTCGCTTTTAATTTTTTTTTTTTTTTTACTTTTACGCTGTACATTTAGTGCTGAACAACATCCCTTGTGATAGCAAGGGCTATTACAGGTCCCCTATATGGAGAGATCTAGGATCTGTTGGACCCCATATCTCTCCTCTGGGCTCCAAAGCAGCCGATCAAACAGATCAGTATGATCAGATGCTTTCACGAGCCTACTTACATTAGTGGTCATTGCAGAAGTGTCTCCTTACTAGTGTCTTATTTTCACTGGTGGCCATAAGTGAAGTGTCCCATCAAAATGGTGGACAGTGGGAAAATGACTCAATATTGGTGGTCATTAGGATTTTTTTTGTTCCATTTTTCCATCCATTCATTTTACAATCCTAGTCATTGGAAAAGTGCCCCTTTTTTTTTATCAAGGGTCAGTGGATACATGTCCCTCTATATTGGTGGTCAGTGTAAAAGTGCTCCTCTAGATTGGTGGTCAGTAGAGAAGTGTCCCCTTTTATTGGTGGTCAGTGGAGAAGAGCCCCTCTACATTGGAGGTTAGAGAAGTGTCCCCATTTATTGGTGGTCATTGGAGAAGAGCCCATCTACATTGGGGTGATCAGTAGAGAAGTGTCCCCTTTTATTAGTGGTCAGTGGAAAAGAGCCCCTCTACATTGGAGGTTAGAGAAGTGTCCCCATTTATTGGTGGTCATTGGAGAAGAGCCTATCTACATCGGGGTGATCGGTAGAGAAGTTTCCACTTTTAGCCCCTCTATATTGGTGGTCAGTAGAGAAGTGTCCCCTTTTATTAGTGGTCAGTGGAATAGAGCTCCTCTATATTGGTGGTCAGTAGAGAAGTGTCCCCTTTTATTAGTGGTCATTGTAGAAGAGCCCCTCTACATTGGTGGTCAGTAGAGAAGTGTCCCCCTTTATTGGTGGTCTGTGGAGAAGAGCCCCTCTACATTGGAGGTTAGAGAAGTGACCCCTTTTATTAGTGGTGATTGGAATAGAGCCTCTCTACATTGGAGGTTAGAGAAGTGACCCCTTTTATTGGTGGTGACTGGAGAAGGGCCCCTCTACATTGGAGGACAGTCGAGAAATTACCCCTTTTTTTTAGTGGTCAGTGGAATAGAGCCCCTCTACATTGGAGGTTAGAGAAGTGTCCCCTTTTATTGATGGTCACTGGAGAAGGGCCCCTCTACATTGGAGGACAGTAGAGAAATTACCCCTTTTTTTAGTGGTCAGTGGAATAGAGCCCCTCTACATTGGAGGTTAGAGAAGTGTCCCCTTCTATTGGTGGTCATTGGAGAAGGGCCCACTTTCAGTGATGGTCACCTGACCGGTTTGCTCTTATATTGGTGGCCAGTGAGAGGAAGAATGCCCCTTACATTAGTGGTCAGTGGGATGACACTGCTAAGGAGATCTTTGGTGTAATTAGTAACTTATATAAAAAAAATGAGAGGAGGCTCCACTGCTGGCTCTGCCAAGTGACATTAGCTATGGTACTGTACAGGCCTCATCAAGCGGGATAGGCCGCTGCTCAAGGAACCCCTAACAACCTTGGTTGGGAAAGATTAGTTCAAAATAACGTGTTAATAGACTTCTGAAAGCCCCCACATCAATGGGTCACCATCATATTTGTGGCATTAGGTCTTGGTAGGTGGACTTGCAAAATTCTGTGGGCCAGTATAATACTAATTAAAAATGATGAATCTCGAGGTGTACACAGGTCTATATGATGTTTCTCTTTGTATTTCCATTGTCAGATGAGAGCTGTGATGCCGATACTGTCCTCAAAGAGGCCACCGAATTACTGCAGACAAAGTTTGAGGTCTTTATTAGCACGATCCAGGTGGAACAATATATAGAAGACATGACGGTGTGCCCACGTTGCCAGGACCCAACTGGATGACCAGAAAGCCTTACCTAAAAATTGGCCACCCATCATCCTGAGTGGAACCGGAGAATGGGAGGAGCCAAACGTAACGGTGGGGGTCAGATCATTCATCATATGGTCATGTGTCTTTTTTTAGAGGAACACGTGTCTCCCTGTCCCATGCTTAAAAAAAAAGACCCACACGCCAACCACACATTCCCATCTTGGAAACATTCCATGCTCTGAACCTGAAGAAGAGTTGACTTTATGGCATTGGAGAGAACATTGATGGACAGGTAATATGGTAGCTGTTGCTAGAGGTATATAACGCCATGGAGATATAATGTTCACCTCTGAGGCATGGCAGCCCATTCAGACTTAAATGACATGGGGGGGGGGGGGGATCTAAGATCATCCAAATAATGGGACCATCACCTACATGTTTGTTCTTAGCATTTGGAAAAGTCCAACGAAACAAATGTAACTAAGGTGGCAACCCATATCTATAAATGCCTTAGGTGACTGTGGTTTCGGGTGTAGTTGGAAGGGTTCAAGGACTGTGATGAAGCTGCTAATCCACGGTTTTCTTGTCGGATTTTCCGATCGTGTGCATTAGGCCTCGTACACACGACCGAACGTGTCCGCGGACCAGTTTCCGCGGACATGTCCGACCGTGTGTACGGCCTATCGGACAGGTTTCCAGTGGACAAAAGTTTTTAGCAAGCTAAGAAACTTGTCCGCTGGAAACATGTCCGTCGGACGTGTCCGATGGTTAGTACGACTCATCGGACATGTCCGCTGGTTATGACGTATAACCAGCGGCCCAAAATCCCGCGCATGCGTCGAATTGATTCGACGCATGCGTGGAAGCATTGAACTTCCGTGTTAGAGAACGTCGGTGTCTTCTACGTCACCGCGTTCTCTGTCTGGTGTGTACACACATCAGACCAAAAGCTCCCAGCAGACATGTCCGATGAAAACGGTCCGCGGACCGTTTTCATCGGACATGTCTCCTCGTGTGTACGGGGCCTTAGAGGTGTCATGGGGGGACTTTAAAGACCAAAGAGAGTGGCAAAAGATTGTGCCAATAGTTGTTACGGGCTTGTTGGAGATCTATGGCGGGAAATGCTGTTGTGTTTTTTTGTTGGAGACACGAGTGGAAAAATTGCTTCCACCAGTAGGCCACCGGGACAGTTGGTATGGGCTTGGTATGCTCCTTGTGGGTACTTGTATCTTGGACTGCTTATATTTTTATAAACGTTGTTTTACTGCCACACATGGTCCCTTCCACTGTGAATGGTAACAGGAGACCATGTTCCAACAAAGCCATATTTTGTAGCATTCCATGACTGATATCAGGTATCTTAGGATATTCGATCATAAGGGGGTGATCTGCTGCTTTCACAAGGAGCTCACTCATTTTCATAATAGACATCATGGCCATTAAGAAAATTAAAAACAAGCGCTTTCATTCATGTCATTTGCCCCCTCTACCCATGGCACCATGACCAATGGTTCTCCACCCGTCTCCGGTTCTACCGCCTATGCAGCGTTCTTTCGACATTCCAAAGTGAAGTGTGATGCCCCATCACCAACCCCATAACGTGAGCGTCAACCTTGGTTGGATATCGTGCAATTTATTTTGTCCCGTGATGTGAGAGCTTTAACCCGTTTGTCTTAAATGTTTGTGTATGGCCAAACCGCCAGCAACGATGTGACCCCCATTCATGGTTAGCCTGTGCTCTGCTCCGACCAACAGAAGAACGGGCTGGTCTTTAGGTGGGATGAACCCGGGAAAGAAGTCCACTGGGATTTATGATGGTGGATGTGACCCTTGACCACCATGATGGTCGTCACCTCCTTACTGGCGGGCTTGGGGTGTCTCAATGTTGTGACGAATGTGTTTACAAAGCCGGGATCATTCCTTTGTGCTGCCAGAATCCACACCCTGCATAGATCCTGTATTGGATATTCTGAGACAAGGACAGAATCATGAGGGTCAGAGGCAAGGTAAGCCTTGATCACAATATTCCAGACGTAAGGGAAAATCGAAATGATAAAAAAATAAATAAAAATAACAGTAAATTAAATTCTTCCCCATGACTAAGGATGAGCTCTGGCGTGTTCGCACAGGACACGTGCAGAGCCCGCCAGGCGGTCGACACCCGCGTTGCGCTAATCACAGCCAGACAGACATTTCCCGATCTCTGCAGCCGAGCATCGGACAATGTCTCCCTGGCTGTGATTAGCGCAGCGCGGGTGCTGACTTCCTGGCGGGCTCTGCACGTGTCCTGTGCGAACACGCCAGAGCTCATCCTTACCCATGACCCTACAATAGTGCTTGGGGGTCGCCACTAAGACTGTTGGTGTCCTATTGGATTGATACTGCTAAAACCGTAATGGTGCAGGCTGGGGATGGGTTTGTCCAGACCTAAAACATGCAGGCAATGTAAAGAAGAGGTTTACCGGCTGCCCAGGGCCGGCCCTACCATGGGACCCGATGGTACCATTGTACCAGGCAGCACTTTCAGGGGGGCAGCAAATTTTCTGCCTGCACGCCATCCCATTCCACCAGCTTCACTCTCCACTTTACTGTGGGGCTAATTGCCGCCCGACCGCTCCTCCCGTTCCGCTCTCCGCTCCACTGTGGGGTTAATTGCATGAATAGAGCCATAACAGGTCCTTTTTATACTCCTATATACATGTATAGAGCCATGATAGGTCCACTTTAGTAATCATGATATAAAATAATGGATGTGGGGGCATTTTGGTGGGCGTAATTTTTTTTTCGGGGTGGCAGCATTTCATTCTTGGTACCAGGCAGCACAATGTCTTGGGCCGGCACTGCGGCTGCCACACACCTCACCCAGCCGCGAAGTCTAAAACTAAAAAAAAAAGCAGCCTCGGTTCAGTCCATCGAGTCCATGCCCCACCGCATTTTGGCCCACCCCCAGGGGGTGGTGAAATGCTTTGGGGCATGGCCTTGATGGACCGAGCTGAGGCTGCTTTTATATGTCTACTACATGGCTGGGTGAGGTGCGCGGCCGCCAGGGAACCTTTTCACTTTGCCTTCAATTCTTCCCCGCTCCCTTCATAATTGATAGTATTTGATACACTGGCGATTTTGCAGGTTTTTATACTTACAAAGCATGTAGAGGTCTGTAATTTTAATCATAGGTACTCTTTAACTGTGAGAGACGGAATCTAAAAAAATCCAGAAAATCACATTGTATGATATTTAACCACTTAAGGACCGCCTCCTGCACATTTACGTCGGCAGAATGGCACGGCTGGGCACATGTACGTACAGGTACGTCCTGTGCTAGTACCCAGCCGTGCGTCGCGGGCGCGCGCCCACGACCCGGTCCGAAGATCCAGGACCGCAGGACCCGCGGACCCGATCGCCGCTGGAGTCCCGCGATCGGTCCCCGGAGCTGAAGAACGGGGAGAGCCGTGTGTAAACAAGGCTTCCCCGTTCTTCACTGTGGCGCCGCGATCGATCATGTGTTCCCTTATATAGGGAATCGCAATCGATGACGTCACACCTACAGCCACACCCCCCTACAGTTGTAAACACACATGAGGTCACACATAACCCCTTCAGCGCCCCCTTGTGGTTAACTCCCAAACTGCAATTGTCATTTTCACAATAAACACATTTTTTTCTTTGAAAATGACAATGGTCCCAAAAATGTGTCAAAATTGTCCGAAGTGTCCGCCATAATGTCGCAGTCACGAAAAAAATCGCTGATCGCCGCAATTAGTAGTAAAAAAAAAAAATTGAATAAAAATGCAATAAAACTACCCCCTATTCTGTAAATGCTATACATTTTGCGCAAACCAACGGATAAACGCTTATTGGCATTTTTTTTTTTTACCAAAAATAGGTAGAAGAATACGTATCGGCCTATACTGAGGGAAAAACATTTTTTTTATATATTTTTTGGGGATATTTATTATAGCAAAAAGTTAAAAATATTGCATTTTTTTCAAAATTGTCGCTCTATTTTTGTTTATAGCGCAAAAAATAAAAACCGAAGAGGTGATCAAATACCACCAAAAGAAAGCTCTATTTGAGGGGAAAAAAGGACGCCAATTTTGTTTGGGAGCCACGTCGCACGAGCGCGCAATTGTCTGTTAAAGCGACGCAGTGCCGAATCGCAAAAACTGGCCGGGTCTTAAGTGGTTAAAAATCATACAATGTGATTTTCTGGATTTTTTAGATTCCGTCTCTCACAGTTGAGTACCTATGATTAAAATTACAGACCTCTACTTTGTGAGCAGGAAAACCTGCAAAATCGGCATTGTATCGAATACTCGTTCTCCCCACTGTACATTAGTTTATACATTTCCAGACCTTTCTTAAAATGAGGACCTGTCTAGCAGTCATACACATTCCACAGTTCTGGAATCACCGTCTTGGGGGAACATCGGAACTTGGCCAAGAATCCCAACTTAAGAGGATTCCCCCTCCCCCACGAGACTCAACTGTAGGTAACACCAGTTTCCCAGCACAGACTCTCTGTGGTCCCTGAATTCTCTTCCCCGCACACACACATCAAAGTAAACTTGGCTTCCGTATAAAAAGCGACAAAACAATCACATTCCCAGCGGGGTCCAGAGAACCAATTTCCAAACCCGCGACCTGAAATTTCGGAATCAGCGGGAAGCATTGCGGACTGAGCACAGGAACTGCTTCTGACCCCGTGGGACCCTGGCTGGCACGGGCATGTGCGGATTCTGGCGGCACACAATCCGGCTCAAAATGTGAAGATTGTGTAGTGTTGTCCGTGTATATCACACCGTGTGTGTAACGTCTTATGTTCCTGTACTGGTGGAGCTACGTACAACATGAATCCCCCTTCTGCAAGTACGCCATGCCGGTGGGGTGGAAATAAGTCATTCTCTGAGGTGGTGGGTCAGGAACCTTTCCTTCAACACTAATCAAGATTGTATTTCTAGACCTGTCTCTATGGAACACCTGTATGTAATAGGAATAGACCACCGAAAAGGCCTCTGTTGGGGGGTCAACAAGACCCTATTCTGTTAGAGAGTCAATGAATTATCTTTATGTACCTTATATCCTAATTAATAAGCTGTGTCCGCCTCTTAGGGTTACCGTTGTCAGCTGGAACAGGGGGTCTCCAAACTACGGCCATCCGGTTGTTCAGGAACTACAATTCCCATCATGCCTATGAATGTCAGAGTTTTACAATGCCTCATGGGATGTGTAGTTCCACAACAGATGGAGGGTCGGAGTTTGGAGATCCCCCAAGCTGGAAAATATTCCCTTGTGTACCTTTCTGAAACCAAGGATCGAACTCAGATAATAATCAAACACATGCCGCCCACCTCCTCGGGCCTAGTTCTGAAGTGTCTCTTTCAGAAAGGCACACAGGAGGTGTTTTCTGGCTATGGATGCCAACAGCAGGTGTATTTAGGGTGCCCGTTTATAGAGAAGACTTCTAAATTGGAAAATGGCCTACAAGGTTACTTTAAAGCTGAATTACAGCTACTTTGCTAAAAAGCAGGGAAACCATGAGTCAGTGGCGTTGCTAGGTGGCAAAAAGACCAAGGGCTTCAGCCCGAAGTCCAAGGCTGGGGAGGGTTGTGGTGTATGTGGCGCAGGCTTTTTTTTTTGGAGCTGGGTGATGGGGTTGTGTGGCTTACCAGTGCCCATCAATGCTGACCACTAAACTCACATGCCTGACACACTGATCTGCCTGACCTACATACACTCACTGACCTACCTCGGCTGTGGTGTTGTGTGCGGTGTGCCCATCATCACAGTCAGCGCCGAGGAGGGATGTGGCGCGGCGGCCGCATTGCAATTCCTGCCTTCTGGATCTTGCAACACCTATGATGGACGTCACACATCCCGCAGTCATGCCATTAGACCAGTGGGACGTCCATCGTAGGCGCTGTAGGCTCCAGAAGGGCAGGACCTTCTATGTCACTCGTCAGCGCTCGGGAACAGAATGGTCCCCGCTCGGGGCCAATAATTAAATACTGCATGCCTGAGACTCAGGGCATTTTGGGAACCCATTCGGGGGCCCCTGCCATGAGTGAGGTCTAATGAGGTGTCTCCTGCCTTGTTGAATTATCTCTATTATTCACATCTGACGGGTGTATGAAGTTAACTGCTGGCATTCAGACACTGCTCACTGTGGTCTCGGTTCCTTCAAGTCTGGAACTGCTATGCCCACCATTCTGCTTCGTCTGCCCATTCACAGAAGCCTTTGTATTATGTGAATTCATTCACCAAATACAAAGGCTTCTGTGAATAGGCAGCAGAGAGGAGGGGTGGCTATGGCTGCTCTGTGTGCTTCTCTCCTCTCACAGCTAGAGTTTATCCTCCAGGAGTACAATAAACCAGTGGTCATCAACCCTGCCCTACAGGGCCCACTAACAGGCCAGGTTTTATGTATTACCATGTGGAGATGCAGACTAGAATACTGCAATCACTGAGCAGCAAATGATATCACCTGTGATGTATTTCAGTTATCTTGCAAACCTGGCCTGTTAGTGGGCCCTGTAGGACAAGGTTGATGACCACTGCAATAAACCCATCACATTTAGGCAAGACAGAGAAGTCCTGGAGGGGACATGCACCTAATTGGACAAAAATCAGTGTGCCTGCATTTTCTGCAAAGTTGCTGAATTCCTGGAATTTAGCTTTAAAGTAAGCCTTGGCCCAGGTTATGAACATTAAACTGCTAACGTATTCTTAACAAGCAGTCAGTCAATGAGCTTTGGAAGTTCTCACTGACCTCTGTAGCAGAAGGCACTGTGGAGAAATAAATCCTCAAATCTCATAGCAGAAGCAGAGTAGTTCTGTGATTCATTCCTACAAAAAGGTCAGTGAAGGGTTGTTTTACTACACAATTTGTAAATACTTCAGAGCCCATTTACACTAAAGTTTTCATGGAAGGCTTGACCAACGCACATTACATATGTTGGGAAGACCAATGCTTTTTAACCTACATGGCACTCCAAAGCCTCTTGCTGATGGATGTGCATTACCAGAAATTTGGCATGGACTATGTGTGGTGCCTTGGCAGCCCATTCTTTTCGATTGGTCACCTTAAGGCAGGGATCTTCAAACTATGGCCCTCCAGTTGTTCAGGAACTACAATTCCCATTACAATGCCTCATGGGAAGTGTAGTTCCACCACAGCTGGAGGGCCGTAGTTTGAAGATCCCTACCTTAAGGCAATGTACGTACGTCTGTGTGCCAATGCACTGCAATGGTGTGAATGGGCCCTCAACATCCATAATCTGGACAGTAGAACTTTGAGATGCAACTTCTGGAGGACAGCACTTGGATGTCCAGCCACTCACAGACCCACCACCCCCCCACAAGGGTAGGCGTACACTGGGCAGATGGGCCCCTTTCATGTCGCTCCTCGCTGGTTGTATAGCTGGTGTTTGTGACACTGTTGTCTTGTCACGTTGTGACTGTATATTTGTACCCAGATTCTTGTGCTGTACAGAATGCTTTTCTACAATAAAAAATTATGAAAACACTCAGATTATTTTATGTGATGGACATGTCTTGCGTAATGTAAATGTGGTAAACAGTCTGCCGCGCCATGCCATGCCAGCTGAGAACACGTGTTGTGTGTGGACCAGGTAGGAAGGTCAAAGCAGGGCCGCCATCAGGGGGGTACAGGCAGTACACCTGTAAGGGGCCCAGATGGCAACCCCCTTTAAAAAAAAAAAAAAAAGGTCTGGAGGTCCCCAGGGGACAACCCCCCCTTTTTTTCATATTTTTCTTTATAATATAATATTTATTATTAAAGGGCCCAGAGGTCCCAAGGGCCCCGGATGGCATGCCCCCTTTTTTTTTATAATTTTTTATATTATTTTATATCTATAGATAGATATATATATATATATATATATATATATATATATATATATATATATATATATAAATATAAAAAGGGCTCAGAGGTCCCCAGGGGCCCATGTGGCTAACCCCCCCCCTTTTTTTTATTTTTTATAAATGTTTATTTTTGTTTATATATTTGTTTTTTTATTAAAGGGCCCAGAGGTCCCCAGGGCCCTGGATGGCAACCGCCCTTTTTTTTTATAAATGTTTATTTTTATTTTTTATATATAATTATTTTTTATTTAAAGCGGGGGTTCACCCTTAGAGGGCACTTTTCCCCCTTAGATTCCTGCTCGTTTTCTCTAGGGGAATCGGCTATTTGTATTAAAATATGAGCTGTACTTACCCGTTTTCGAGCTGCATCTTCTTCCGTCGCTTCCGGGTATGGGCTTCGGGAATGGGCGTTCCTTCTTGATTGACAGTCTTCCGAGAGGCTTCCGACGGTCGCATTCATCGCGTCACGATTTTCCGAAAGAAGCCGAACGTCGGTGCGCAGGCGCAGTATAGAGCCGCACCGACGTTCGGCTTCTTTCGGCTACGAGTGACGCGATGGATGCGACCGTCGGAAGCCTCTCGGAAGAATGTCAATCAAGAAGGAACGCCCGCTCCCGAAGACCCATACCCGGAAGCGACGGAGAAGATGCATCTCGAAAACGGGTAAGTACTGCTCATATTTTAATACAAATAGCCGATTCCCCTAGACCGAACGAGCAGGAATCTAGGGGAAGAAAATTTTTTTTTTTAGAAATGGGTGAACTCCCGCTTTAAGGGCCCAGAGGTTTCTTATTTTTTATTTTTATTAAAGGGCCCAGAGGTCCCGGATGGAAACCCCCGTTTTTTTTGTAATTTCTTTTCATTAATAATTAATTAAGAAATTACAAAAAAAGGGGGGTTGCCATCCGGGACCTCTGGGCCCTTTAATAAAAAAAAAAAAAAAAGAAACCTCTGGGCCCTTTAATACAAAGAAAAAAAGAAATAAAAAATATATATAAAAATGATATATTTATTTTTTTTAAAAGGGGGGGTTGTCCCCTGGGGACCTCTGGGCCCTTTAATCATTATTATTTTTTTTTTAAGGGCCCAGAGGTCCCCAGGGGACAACCCCCCCTTTTAAAAAAAAAAATATATAATTTTTACATATATTTATTTCCTTTTTTCTTTGAATTAAAGGGCCCAGAGGTCCCCAGGGGACAACCCCCCCTTTTAAAATAAATAAATATATAATTTTTATATATATTATTATTTTTTTTTCCTTTGTATTAAAGGGCCCAGAGGTCCCCAGGGCCCCAGATGGCTAACCCCCCTTTTTTTTTCTATATATTTTTCTTTATGTCTTCTTTTTTTTTGTAAAGGCCCCCCCGCTTCTCAATTTCAGGCAGCACGCACCCCCCCCCCCGGTTCTCTGCTCCAGGGGGCCAATGCCTGAAGCTGTGTAAGAGACCCCATAATACCTGATGGCGGCCCTGGGTCGAAGGAATCAAAACAATGGCCATCCAATAGAACCTATCCCTCCAACTACTGCTTGCATCAGGGCTGAGTGGAGTACCAAGTCAGGCTGCGATCGTTTTTAGCAAGGTATGGCAAGGAGGAACCAGGGAAGAAAACCTTTAGGGAGCTTTAAGCTAATTTTGAAGGGCATGTCTTTTCTGGCTGATGTAGCCATATACACAGGGTATGGGGGGGTCCTCCGTCCTAGAGCATATTTATCAATCAGGTCAGAACGCCCTCATTCTCAAGTGATGTGGCCACACAAAGTGTCTCCCATCTCAGAGCATGATTACTGATCAGAACTAAATGGATTTGTTCTCCCCTGATGTAGCCATACAGCCAGAGGACCTCCCATCCCAGGATGGGCTTACCAGCTGGGACTGAATGGACTTGTTCTCTGGTGATATAGTCACACACCCAGTGGATCTCCAATCCCAGAGCAGGTTTACTGATCAGATTTGAACCATCTTGTTCTCCAGACATGGAGCCATACATCCAGAAGGTCTCTGTCCCACAGTGGGTTTAAGGAATAGACTTGTTCTCCCCCCAATAAATCCATACAAACCAGAGGGTCTCTCACTCTAGGATGTGTCTACTGGTCAGGACTGAATGGACTTGTTCTCTGGCGATATGGCCATACACCCAGTGGATCTCCCATCCCAGAGCAGGTTTAGTGATCAGATTTAAACAATCTTGTTCTCCAGACATGGAGCCATACATCCAGAAGGTCTCTGTCCCAGAGGGGGGTTTACTGAAAAGACTTGTTCTCCCCCCAATAAATCCATACAAACCAGAGGGTCTCTCACTCCAGGAAGTGTCTACTGGTCAGGACTGAATGGGCTTGTTCTCTGGTGATATGGCCATACACCCAGTGAATCTCACATCCCAGAGCAGGTTTACTGATCAGATTTGAACCATCTTGTTCTCCAGACATGGAGCCATACATCCAGAAGGTCTCTGTCCCAGAGTGGGGTTTACGGAATAGACTTGTTCTCCCCCCAATAAATCCATACAAACCAGAGGGTCTCCCACTCCAGGATGTGTCTACTGGTCAGGACTGAATGGGCTTGTTCCCTTGTGATGTGGCCATACACCCAGAGCAGGTTTACTGATCAAGATTGAATGGACTTGTTCTCCCCTGTTATAGCCATGCAACCAGAGGGCCTCCCATCCCAGAGGTGGGTTTACTGGTCAGGACTGAGTGGACTTGTTCTCTGGTGATGCGACCATACAATCGAGAGGGTCTCCTGTCTAAGAGCAGGTTTACTCATCAGGATTGAACAGACTTGTCCTCCAGACATAGAGCAATACACCTAGAGGGTCCCCCATCCTAGCAGTTTACTGATCAGGAACATAAACTATATTATCAAAAGTATTGGGACACACACTGAACAAGTCCATTCATTCCTAATCGGTAAACCCATGCTGGGATTGGAGACCCTTTGGGTGCATGGCTAAATCAGGGCAGAACAAGTACACATGTATTAACCAAAGTATTGGGACACCTACCTTTACACACATGAACTTTAATGGCATCCCAGTCTTAGTCTTGGGTTCAATATTGAGTTGGCCCACCCTTTTGCAGCTATAACAGCTTCAACTCTTCTCTGGAGGCTGTCCACAAGGTTTAGGAGTGTGTCTATGGGAATGTTTGACCATTCTTCCAGAAGCACATTTATGAGGTCAGGCACTGATGTTGGAGAGAAGGCCTGGCTTGTAGTCTCCACTAATTCATCCCAAAGGTGTTCCATCAGGTTGCATCAGGTGCAGGTTAGTCAAGTTCCTCCACCCCAAACCTGCTCATTCATGTCTTTATGGACTTTGCTTTGAGCACTGGTCCAAATCAAATCATTTGGTGGTTCCAATGAAGGGAACTCTTAAGGCATCAACAAAGACATTTTGGACACTTTCATGCTCCAAACTTTGGAAGAACACTTTGGGAATGGCCCCTTCCTGTGCCAACATAAACTGTGCACCAGTGCACAAAGCAAGGTCCATAAAGACATGGATGAGAGAGTTTGGTGTAGGAGGAACTTGACTGGCCTGCGGAGTCCTGATTTCAACCCGACAGAACACCTTTGGGATGAATTAGAGCCGAGACTACGAGCCAAGCCTTCTCCTCCAACATCAGTGCCTGGCCTCACAAATGCGCTTTTGGAAGAATGGTCAAACATTCCCATAGACACACTTCTAAACCTTGTGGACAGCCTTCCCAGAAGAGTTGAAGGTGTTATAGCTGCAAAAGGTGGGCCAACTCAATATTGAACCCTACGGACTAAGACTGGAATGCCATTAAAGTTCATGTGTGTAAAGGCAGGCGTCCCAATACTTTTGTTAACCACGACTGCCGCATGTACATATACGTCCACAGAATGGCACGTACAGGCAGATGGGCGTACATGTACATCCCTGCCAAGACGTGGGTCGGGGGTCCGATCGGGACCCCCCCCCCCCCCCCCCCGGTACATGCGGTGCTCGTAAATCGTCTGGGAGCGATCCGGGATGAGGGGGCGGCTATTAGTTTCTAGCCGCCCCCAAGTGATCGCTCCCCGAATGTATGTAAACACGGCTTCCCCGTGCTTCACTGTGGCGGCGTATCGATCGTGTGATCCCTTTTATAGGGAGACACAATCGATGACGTCAGACCTACAGCCACACCCCCCTACTGTTGTAAACACACACTAGGTGAAACATAACTCCTACAGCGCCCCCTGTGGTTAACTCCCAAACTGCAACTGTCATTTTCACAATAAACAATGCAATTTAAATGCATTTTTTGCTGTGAAAATGACAATGGTCCCAAAAATGTGTCAAAATTGTCCGAAGTGTCCGCCATAATGTCGCAGTTACGAAAAAAATCGATGATCGCCGCCATTAGTAGTAAAAAAATAAAAATAATAAAAATGTCATAAAACTATCCCCTATTTTGTAAACGCTATAAATTTTGCGCAAACCAACCGATAAACGCTTATTGTGATTTTTTTACCAAAAATATGTAGAGGAATACGTATCGGCCTAAACTGAGGAAAAAAATAGTTTTTTTATATATTTTTGGGGGATATTTATTATAGCAAAAAGTAAAAAATATTGCATTTATTTCAAAACTGTCGCTCTATTTTTGTTTATAGCGCAAAAAATAAAAACCGCAGAGGTGATCAAATACCACCAAAAGAAAGCTCTATTTGTGGGAAAAAAAAAGGACGTCAATTTTGTTTGGGAGCCACGTCGCACGACCGCGCAATTGTCTGTTAAAGCGACGCAGTGCCGAATCGCAAAACCTGGCCTGGGCCTTTAGCTGCATTTTGGTCCAGGGCTTAAGTGGTTAATATAGTGTACTTGTTCTGCCCTGATGTAGCCAAACAACCAGAGGGTCTCCAATCCCAAGCATGGGTTTACCGATTAGGACTGAATGGACTTGTTCTCTGTTGATGTGGCCATACACCCAGAGGGTCTCCCATCCCAGAGCGGGTTTACTGATCAGAACAGACAATGCTGTTGATCCGGAATATTGCAGGAACAGGTCAGTAAACTGGACACAAGAGTTTATTCAAACTGAAGGTTTTATCATGTCTTATGGTGTAAAGGCCAATTGGCTGACTATTAAGAACATTTTTGGTAAAAATCAGACAGACATGGGTATAAAAATGCAGATTTTTAATAAAGAACCAGAAATTCACCTTCTAAAGTAGCTCAATGTGAGCGAGTGTACATTAAAGGTAAATTCACAACAGACATCGTCTGCCTATCCCCCACTTCCCCTCCAACCATCCCTTTGGCCGTGTTCACGTCACATGTGTTAGATGGCGCTCGTCAGGGACAGAGAATCTTCGTCATCCTCAACATTTCTCATTGGATGAAACTGAGCTGAATTCAAATCCCCCACAATGTCCATCCTTGGGGTGGCATCTGTGACCCCCAAAAGCCTGGCAGGGTTGTGGTACATAAGTGCTGTCATGAAGGGTTGGGGGACTGGGGGTATAAAATTCACCAACATTTAAAAAAAGGGATAAAAACCAAGAAGTGATATAAATATCTCTGAAGATGGACCACGTCTTGGCGGGACGACGTTCCCCGGTGAAATGCTCACTCTCCTGAGAGGTCTACAGACATTACTGTCACTATACAAGCTGCTGCCATCGCTGACCTTCAGGACTACAGTCACTCTCACAAGTACCATTTGTAGCCTGGAACTGTGTGGTCTTCTCCTGGATCATCCCTCGACCCATTGAGGACACCAGGCCACGGATACAGTGCACCCGAACCAGGCCAGAGTGACCCGCTGAAACGATCCATGTGTACGTATCCAGATTAGGGCTGAAACGAACCTTGAAATGACAGAAATAATGAATTAGTCATTGACTGCATAACAAGATACAAGTTCACAAAAAGCAGATAAAAGGCTGGAAGATCAAGTCCCATCCTCTCACGTTGTGATTATAGACAAAAGGATTCACACACTTACCTTGAAATCCATTTTCTGAACTCCATTGAGGGGGGGGGGTCCCCCAAGGCCAAGAGATTAGGGGGGGTGTTGGAGGTTTCAAGGGCCTTGAAGACCATCGGGGTGGGTGGGGGTTGTAGGGAAGAGTGGTCAAGGGCCTTGGAAGTCCAGTGGGGGTGGGTGGTCAAGGGCCTTGGAAGTCCAATGGGGGAGGGGGTGCGGTTGGGGGCTTGTGACACCATGGGACAAAAGCCTTGGGAGGCCATCAGGGAACAAAGGCCTTGGAAGTCCAATGGAGGGGGGGTGGGGTGGGTGTCGGTTGGGGGCTTGTGACGCCATGGGACAAAGGCCTTGGAAGTCCAATGGGGGAGGGGGCGAAGTTGGGGGCTTGTGACACCGGGGACAAAGGCCTTGGAAGTCCAATGGAGGAGGGGGGCGGTTGGGGGCTTGTGACGCCATGGGACAAAGGCCTTGGAAGTCCATTGGCGGGACAAAGGCATTGGAAGTCCAATGGGGGAGGGGGGCAGTTGGGGGCTTGTGACACCGGGGGACAAAGGCCTTGGAAGTCCAATGGGGGGGGGGGAAGCAAAGGCCTTGGAAGTCTAATGGGGGGGGGGGGGAAGCAAAGGCCTTGGAAGTCCAATGGGGGGGGGGGGGAAGCAAAGGCCTTGGAAGTCCAATGGAGGAGGGGGGCGGGTGGGGGCTTGTGATGCCATGGGACAAAAGCCTTGGAAGTCCATTGGGGGGAAAAAGGCCTTGGAAGTCCAATTGAGGAGGGAGGGCGGTTGGGGGCTTGTGACGCCATGGGACAAAGACCTTGGAAGTCCAATGGGAAAGGGGCGGTTGGGGGGCTTGTGACGCCATGGGACAAAGGCCTTGGAAGTCCAATGGGGGGGGGGGGAGTTGGGGGCTTGCGACACCATGGGACAAAGGCCTTGGAAGTCCAATTGGGGGGGGGGGGGTGTCGGTTGGGGGCTTGTGACGCCATGGGACAAAAGCCTTGGGAGGCCATCAGGGAACAAAGGCCTTGGAAGTCCAATGGAGGGGGGGTGGGGTGGGTGTCGGTTGGGGGCTTGTGACGCCATGGGACAAAGGCCTTGGAAGTCCAATGGGGGAGGGGGGGCAGTTGGGGGCTTGTGACACCGGGGACAAAGGCATTGGAAGTCCAATGGGGGAGGGGGGGCAGTTGGGGGCTTGTGACACCGGGGACAAAGGCATTGGAAGTCCAATGGAGGAGGGGGCGGTTGGGGGCTTGTGACGCCATGGGACAAAGGCCTTGGAAGTCCATTGGCGGGACAAAGGCATTGGAAGTCCAATGGGGGAGGGGGGCAGTTGGGGGCTTGTGACACCGGGGGACAAAGACCTTGGAAGTCCATCGGGGGACAAAGGCCTTGGAAGTCCAATGGGGGGGGGAAGCAAAGGCCTTGGAAGTCTAATGGGGGGGGGGAAGCAAAGGCCTTGGAAGTCCAATGGGGGGGGGGGGGGCAGTTGGGGGCTTGTGACACCGGGGACAAAGGCATTGGAAGTCCAATGGGGGAGGGGGGGCAGTTGGGGGCTTGTGACACCGGGGACAAAGGCATTGGAAGTCCAATGGGGGAGGGGGGGCAGTTGGGGGCTTGTGACACCGGGGACAAAGGCCTTGGAAGTCCAATGGGGGAGGGGGGGCAGTTGGGGGCTTGTGACACCGGGGACAAAGGCATTGGAAGTCCAATGGGGGAGGGGGGGCAGTTGGGGGCTTGTGACACCGGGGACAAAGGCATTGGAAGTCCAATGGAGGAGGGGGGCGGTTGGGGGCTTGTGACGCCATGGGACAAAGGCCTTGGAAGTCCATTGGCGGGACAAAGGCATTGGAAGTCCAATGGGGGAGGGGGGCAGTTGGGGGCTTGTGACACCGGGGGACAAAGACCTTGGAAGTCCATCGGGGGACAAAGGCCTTGGAAGTCCAATGGGGGGGGGAAGCAAAGGCCTTGGAAGTCTAATGGGGGGGGGGGGAAGCAAAGGCCTTGGAAGTCCAATGGAGGAGGGGGGCGGGTGGGGGCTTGTGACGCCATGGGACAAAGGCCTTGGAAGTCCATTGGGGGGATAAAGGCCTTGGAAGTCCAATTGAGGAGGGAGGGCGGTTGGGGGCTTGTGACGCCATGGGACAAAGACCTTGGAAGTCCAATGGGACAGGGGCGGTTGGTGGCTTGTGACGCCATGGGACAAAGGCCTTGGAAGTCCAATGGGGGGGGGGGGGGTTGGGGGCTTGCGACACCATGGGACAAAGGCCTTGGAAGTCCAATGGGGGGGGGTGTCGGTTGGGGGCTTGTGACGCCATGGGACAAAGGCCTTGGAAGTCCAATGGGGGGGGGGAGTTGGGGGCTTGCGACACCATGGGACAAAGGCCTTGGAAGTCCAATGGGGGGGGTGTCGGTTGGGGGCTTGTGACGCCATGGGACAAAGGCCTTGGAAGTCCAGTGGGGGAGGCGGTTGGGGGCTCGTGACACCGGGTACAAAGGCCTTGGATGTCCAATGGAGGAGGTGGGCGGTTGGGGGCTTGTGACGCCATGGGACAAAGGCCTTGGAAGTCCAATGAGGGAGGGGGGGCAGATGGGGGGCTTGTGACACCGGAGGACAAAGACCTTGGAAGTCCAATGGGGGGGGGAAGCAAAGGCCTTGGAAGTCTAATGGGGGGGGGAGATAGGCCTTGGAAGTCCAATGGGGGGGGGGCAAAGACATTGGAAGTCCAATGGAGGAGGGGGGCGGTTGGGGGCTTGTGACGCCATGGGACAAAGGCCTTGGAAGTCCAATAGGGGGGGGGGGTTGGAGGCTTGTGATGCCGGGGGACAAAGACCTTGGAAGTCCAGTGGAAGAGGGGGGGCAGTTGGGAGCTTGTGATGCCATGGGACAGAGGCCTTGGAAGTCCATCAGGGGACAAAGGCCTTGGAAGTCCAATAAGGGGGGGGGGGTTGGGGGCTTGTGACGCTGGGGGACAAAGACCTTGGAAGACCAATGGGGGAAACATGGATAATCAACAGGTTGCTTCAGACCAGGATGGAGAAAATCCCCCAAAAAAGGAAATTACTTCACAAGAAGGGTAAACCATACACACGCCAGTGAGACGCTGTTCAGCCAGAACCCAGACAAATCTCCCTAGGAAAGAAGACTCTAAACTCGAAATGGTCAGGACAAAAAAAAAAAAAAAACGGTCCCAAGGCAACCCAAGGTCGAACATGCCCATTTGTAGGGTTCGAGAGTATAAGAGTCCATGACTAAGCCTGACCAGACAGCCAACCTTGGTTAGCGGAATGTACAGTAGTAGTACAATCTAGTAGCCCAAGAGGGGTGTAAAAAGGACCCCAAAGCCCACTAGAGAACTCAAGGGTCTGGTCCGACAAAGTGAACAAGACCGAGGAAAAAGATGCCCAAAAGACACCACCAGGTGGTTTAGACCAGTATAAGAAGAAGGTCACCAGACTGGTAAGATGGATGCACCAAGGATGCAGAGAATGAAACTAAACCACCCATTCAGACACCTCTAGATGACACCAGGGCCTGCAGAAAAATGTTGTGAAGCCAGCCTAAGCTCAAGTCATGATATAAGACAGCTTCTGATGCCCTTGGGTCCAGCAAGTAATCAACCCACCATGGAGCAAGGGGCAGGAATCTCTGCCAAGAGGTGAAGATCATATGTCTAAATAAGGACAGGACAAAAAGGGAAAGAACTCAGGAGGACCTTCCCTGAAAGGCTGTGGATCAGCCAAGGAAGGAGGTCAATCCCTTAATTAAGAGGTTCTCTAAAAGCTCTGTTCCTAGCAAATAATACCTGCAGCTGAATGTTAGAACGATCCGCTTACTGACGATGCGGGGAAGGTATAGGGCTCTTCAGTGATGACTCCCCCCGCTTACCAGGATCTGATGCACATCAAGGTGCACAAACATCCCCCCTCACAGGCGTTACTGGTCGGGGAGAGGTAGTTTCCAAGATAATGCCCCCAAGACAGTACAAGGGCAATAAACACGATCAGCATCGTTCAGTGCATGGGTCCCCAACACAGGGAAGATTCCCACTACATCCAGGTGGTGAGGACACTGCAACACCTAAATGGTGTCCAATGGAGTCCAGAACTCATTAAAGTGCTATGGGTAAACAAGGTTTGGCCCTTTTTTTGAGAAAGCTTAATCTGGACCATCACACCCATCAGTGACAGGTTGTCACCAATACTGGAACATCACACCCATCAGTGACAGGTTGTCACCAATACTGAACCATCACACCCATCAGTGACAGGTTGTCACCAATACTGGAACATCACACCCATCAGTGACAGGTTGTCACCAATACTGAACCATCACACCCATCAGTGACAGGTTGTCACCAATACTGGACCATCACACCCATCAGTGACAGGTTGTCACCAATACTGGACCATCACACCCATCAGTGACAGGTTGTCACCAATACTGGAACATCACACCCATCAGTGACAGGTTGTCACCAATACTGGAACATCACACCCATCAGTGACAGGTTGTCACCAATACTGGAACATCACACCCATCAGTGACAGGTTGTCACCAATACTGAACCATCACACCCATCAGTGACAGGTTGTCACCAATACTGGACCATCACACCCATCAGTGACAGGTTGTCACCAATACTGGACCATCACACCCATCAGTGACAGGTTGTCACCAATACTGGACCATCACACCCATCAGGACAGGTTGTCACCAATACTGGAACATCACACCCATGGGGGTACTGGGTTCCAGATTACAGGTGGTGGTTCCTAAAGTAAATTCAAAAGAAGAATTCAAAGAAGATCCAAAGTAGGTCCCATGGGGGTACTGGGTTCCAGATTAAATCTACTTTTAGGAACTGTCACATGTAAAGTAGATCCTATGGGTGTACTGGGTTTCAGATTACAGGTGACCGTTCCTAAAGTAGATCTGAAGTAGGTGCCATGGGGGGTACTGGGTTTCAGATAACAGGTGACTGTTCCTAAAGTAGACCCCCGTGTAGATGCCATCAAAACCCCTAGGGAATTATAATGTTGGGTGCTTAGCGGTAATGCAGCTAGACCCAAATCTGCTGAGGGTTGAGTGGCTGGAAATGAGCAGGAAAGTACAGGCAGCCAGTGGTAGAAGACTGGAGACCCATGAAGGGTTTGTAGGCCAGTGGTAGAAGACTGGAGACCCATGAAGGGTTTGTAGGCCAGTGGTAGAAGACTGGAGACCCATGAGGGGCTTGTAGGCCAGTGGTAGAAGACTGGAGACCCATGAGGGGCTTGTAGGCCAGTGGTAGAAAACTGGAGACCCCATGAGGGGCTTGTAGGCAGTGGGATGGGGTTGTCTCTTTTTCACTGTGCTGCATGTTCTATTTCCCACCATACAGCATATCAGTGCTCCAATATCATCTCTTACTGCGGTGAAATAGGCATTGGTGGGGAATTTAAAAAAGGTAGTCATTGGTGCAGATAGTGAGTATCTCCGATGCTTTAGCCGAATTGGCCTTACTCACTGAGTCTTCAGAGAAAGGGCCACATTTGGGGATGTGCCACAACTCTGGACCAGAAAGCAGTATGCAGCTAACACACACATAGTACACAATGTAGAGCCCAGGGCCTGAAGGCCACATTCCAGGCTAGCCAATCCACTGCAGTGGGGTCCGGGCATGTGCAGAGGAAATGTCTCAATGGACCAGAAAGAAAATGGCTTATCAGAGAGACAGAGCCGCATACAGAGGAATATATATACAGAGAGCGAGGAGAGAACCACACTGTGTTCTCATTTCACGCATCATTAACTCTCAGCTCTGCAGGCAGAAATCACAGAGAGGAGCTCTGCACCATTCCTGCAGAGGAGGATCAGTTCGCCCCTCCATGATTCCCCACCTCCCCTCCCCCACCATATCCTGAGTATAGCAACACCGACCTCTGATCCCATATCACAGCATCTACCAAACAATCAGCTCTTCAAGACTTCTACTCCCGATCACCGCTCTCTAGCCTGGATTGTATTGGGCCGACCCCACCCAGGACTCTTATTTTACTCTTCGCAGAACGTGGAAAACTCTGCAGTTTATTTAATCTCTTCACCGAATTCACAGATCTGCACAGGATGTGCCCATTATGAGGGGTTCCCATCATCGCTGTGCCAAGTGCCGGGGTATGCAAACTTGCTGTGCCCAATATAAGGGGTTCCCACAATCCCTGTGCCGAGTTCCCAGGACTGTACACCTGCTGTGCCCATTATGAAAGGTTCTCACCATCCCTGTGCCGAGTTTCCGGGTCTGTACACCTGCTGTGCCCATTATGAGGGGCTCACACCTTCCCTGTACTGAGTTTACGGGTCTGTACACCCGCTGTGTCCATTATGAGGGGTTCCCACCATCCCTGTGCTGAGTTCCCAAGTCTGTACACCTATGATGCCCCTCATCCCTGTGTCGGGTTTCCGGGTCTGTACACCTGCTGTGCCCATTATAAGGGGTCTCCACTATCCCTGTGCAGAGTTTCCAGGTATGCAAACCTGATGTGCCCATTATGAGGGGTTCTCACCATCCCTGTGCTAAGTTCCAGTGTCTGTAAACCTGCTGTGCCCATTATGAGGGGTTCTCACCATGCCTGTGCTGAAATCCCAGAGGAGCCCTCTCCTTACACCAACAATCCCGCCACCAAATTTTCATGCAACAGAGCGCCTCACCTTGTGTATAGACTCCAGCTGGACGCGCTCCATGTTCACATCGCCCTTGGTCTCATTGCTTATCATCCTCCTTGTGGGCTCCCTGCTGTAAATACGATGGAAGTCTCTCTGCGGAGGGGAGGAGGGGTGGTCAGTATGATGTGCACAGAGGAGATGAAGAACACAGTACAACATGGCGTTATGTCCCACCCATCACAGATCAATTCCAGCCAAATCATTTTTTTTGCCTAGTTTTTACTGTCCAAAGAGCCCATTGGGGACATTTTTCATCTGCTCCTGTCCTGGTGACCACAGTTCCTGCCAGGGAGTGTAACTTCCCAATGGAGGAAGGGGGGGGGGGGGGGCCTTTAGGGGTCAGCACTTCTGCCACGCAGCACTGGCATCACTAGTTCCAATGCCACCCAGGACACTATCTTCATAGAGTTTGCATGTTCTCCCTGTGCAGGTTTCTTCCTCCACACTCCAAAGACATGCTGGTAGGTTAATTGGCTCTAGTATGTGTATATGCTGCAAAAAGTGAAGGAAAAGCCACAAACTGTTACAATCACAGCGTAGAAAGTTAATTACTGGCTTCCAAAACAGCCATATACAGGGGTGAAACGCGTCAGTGGGGGGGTAGGGCCTAAGGCGGGGGCTGTGCTTTGGAAGCCAACTACAGTGAATAACGTCCTACGGTGGGATATCAGTGTGCATGCTTTATCTTCACGTTCTACAATGAATGCCAAGCAGGACAAGTAGTGAGCCAGCGTGACTAAGGCCCCTTTCAGACGTCCGCTCCGCCTGTCCGTTTTTACAAGTCCGTTAACGGACTTGTAATACATCCCTATGGGATTGCGTCCGTTAGCGGATGGAGCATCCGCTAGCGTCCGTCGGGATCCGGTTTTCGGACGGAAGAAAACCCTATTTTTCTTCCGTCCGGCGGAACGGAACTGATGCAGACGGACAGACGGTCCGTCTGCATCCGGTTCCCCATAGGGCAGAGCGGAGCTGAGACAGGGAGGTCCCTGCACTGTGTGCGGGGACCACCCTATCCGCCGACAGCTCAGCGGGGATCCCCGCTGAGCCGACGGAGACACACGGAGCGGACCCAGAAACGGTCCGCTCCGTGTGAAAGAGCCCTTAGGATTTAAACAGAGAGGTAGTAGTATGGAGCCTCCTGCAGTCTGTGCTTCCCAGGATACAAAGGTAAGAGGTACTGAGGCTCCTGCTGTCTGTGTGTGTCCCAGGATACAGAGGTAGGGTGTTATTGAGGTCTCCTGCAGTTCGGGGGGGCGACGGGATATAGACAGCGGTAGGTGGTACTAGACCTCCCGCAGTCTGTGTGTGTCTGGATACAGACCAGAGGTAGGTGGTACTGGGCCTCATGCAGTCTGTGTTGTGTCAGGATACAGACAGAGGTAGGTGGTACTAGGCCTCCTGCAGTCTGTGTGTGTGCCAGGATACAGAGGTAGGTGGTACTAGGCCTACTGCGGTCTGTGTGTGTGCCAGGATACAGACAGAGGTAGGTTATACCGAGTCTGCTGCAGCTTGGAAGGGTGACGGGATATAGACATAGGTAGGTGGTACCGAGAGTCTGCTGCCGTTCAAAGGGTTGATGGGAGACAGGACAGAGGTAGGTGGTACTAGGCATCCTGCAGGAGTGTGTCAGGATACAGACAGAGGTAGGTTGGTACTAGGCCTCCTGCGGCCTGTGTGTGTCAGGATACAGACAGAGGTAGGTGGTACAGTGTCTGCTGCAGCTTGGAACGGTGACGGGATATAGAATAGGTAGGTGGTACCGAGTCTGCTGCCGTTCGAGGGGTTGATGGGAGACAAACAGAGGTAGGTGGTACTAGGCATCCTGCGGGAGTGTGTCAGGATACAGACAGAGGTAGGTAGTACTGGGCCTCCTGCAGTCTGTGTGTGTGTGCCAGGATGCAGACAGAGGTAGGTGGTACTGTGCAGTCTGTGATCTCTGAGCCCCATCGCTATCCAGCAATGTTGTAGAATTGTATCGGCTACTTGGGACTCCCCTCCTCATTGGCTGAGGACAGCAGTGCAGTGCCATTGGCTCCCGTTGCTGTCAAAATCAGTCTGCCAGCCAATGAGGAAAGGGGGCCAAGCTGCTTGCTGTGGGGACACTCAACAGGAGGGAGGGGTCAGGAGCTCCAGGACAGGGACCCCTAGAAGAGGAGGATCCGGGCATTACCTACAGCGAGAAGGGTGGGCCCATTTCACAAGAGGGTTTGTTACCACTGGAAGGACGCCCCATCCTTTACTGCTGTATGTAAGTAATGAGGTTGTCAATCCAGAGAGGAAACCTCTCTAAGCTATTAAAACTACAAGTCCCAGCAAGCCCCTGAATATTTAGTCTTTTACAGCTGCCAGGGCCAGACTGCTGAAAAAAAGAAAAAAGGATTTTAGTGATTGGGTGTACATGGACTTTAAATTAAAAGCTGAGAAATTCCCAGAGACGTCATCCCGTACCAGAAGGAAGAGCGAGTCTTACCAAATCCGTGTCCTGGAAGAGGAGGCGGGCACGGCTGGCTGCCGCTCGGAACGACTTTGGCTTGAAACGTTGTAGTCCGTGGTCTTGGTTAGCGGCTTGCCAGATGGGCTCTGGGGGTCGCTGTCTGAGGAAGGAGCGGAGGACTGGAAATCGGCTTTATAAATAGGCTACATGGAGAAGGAGGAGGACAGGAGATGACCATTACTGACCGATGAGGACTGACATCTCCAGGAAAGTGTCAGATGTGCAAAAGCTGCGGTCATACTCACAAATCTGCGGTCAGCCGGCCGTTTGGTGTTAATAGAGTGGACATTGAGAAAGGGCATCATGACGGCCATCACCTCGCCTGTAATATCCCCCGCAGTCACCGTCCCCAACCAATCCGAGCCGGACACGCTCTGCAAAACAGTATGGAGTGGTAACTACATCGTTACCAGTAGAGTGGATTCTTCCCAAGCTCTGCCTAGTCCGTTCAGTCAGAGCCTTCCAACCCTGGAGGTCTAGTCAAACTATAGAGTCCTCCATACTATACCTCAGCCTCTGTCCAACCTATCCAATCAGAATTCTCCATCTTGAATCCCAATCTCTGTCCAACCCACCCAATCAGAAGAGTTCCCCATACTATATCTCAGGTACAGCCCAACCCATCCAATCAGAAGAGTTCCCCATACTATATCTCAGGTACAGCCCAACCCATCCAATCAGAAGAATTCTCCATCTTGTATCCCAATCTCTGTCCAACCCATCCAATCAGAAGAGTTCCCCATACTATATCTCAGGTACAGCCCAACCCATCCAATCAGAAGAGTTCCCCATACTATATCTCAGGTACAGCCCAACCCATCCAATCAGAAGAGTTCCCCATACTATATCTCAGGTACAGCCCAACCCATCCAAATCAGAAGAGT